>NC_060121.1:849759988-850063018 GCF_021461395.2 Schistocerca americana
CAAGGGTACATAAGTCAGTAAGTTCGCACATTTCCATTCACTGCTCTCTAATTCTGGGATATTTCCTCAGTTAAGCAATGAGTATTCATTCCACCAAAGAGAGTAATTAGAATTATGTTTCGTATTCACTCGTCTAAATCTTGCAGGCATCTCTGTAATCTGCTAGTAATATTAACCACATCCTTAGAGTACATTTAGTCATTAATGACAATTGTGAGTTTGAGATTAACAGAGGTGATCGCAAGTACGACACTAGAATGAAAAATGATTTGGGTTACCCTTTCACTCATAATTATGGGAATTACTTTTAAATTACTTGATACTAAAAGAAAAACGGATGCTTTCAAAAAGGAAATCATTCCTGCTCCACATATATTACTGTTTTTATCTAGTAATACTTCTAACAAAGCATTTGGTAATACAACACAGGCACCTATCTATATACTATTGATGTCATGATCTAGTTGACGTAAGCATTATTGTTAAAGTCACATCCATGGGTTTAAACATTCTGATACAATATGTACATTATCATTTGCCATAAGAACCACGTCGTCACTGTAGATTAGCGTAACATAATTGTGCAACAATCAGTACCGGTATATTACTGTACTGTACTACAAAAGCAACAGCATTTTTAATTAAGTCACATGTTCTATAACGGACACTCGTTGGAAGCGCTTTTCCTCAAGGGTAAACATAAAAGTTAAGTTCTATATTACAGTGGGGCACCATTGTGGTAATATCCTTCCACTGATGTGTATGGCGTTGTATTTGGTATAGAATATGTAATTTTATTTTCTGTTTGTGTTACGCGCCAGTAGATTACAATAATAACTGTTATAAAGGGTAAATGCTACACATTGTGTAGCATTTACCCTTTATAACAGTTATTATTGTAATCTTCCAATCAAACGTATTTGTGTCTACCCGTTCGTACTGGTTCGCTAGCAGCACTCGCGCTCTGGCGCGTAACAGAAACAGAAAATAAAATTACATATCCTATACCAAATACGTCAACGACGGGCGTTCCTTTTATTAACAGCACTGACTTCAAGTAACGCAGTTGTCTACTGTTTTTCCTGCCGTTTTTATTGTGCGGGATGCATAAACCAACAGCGCGATCATTACGAAGTCATGAGCTCTCTATGACAGCGATCAAAGATACGATTCGTAGGCAATTACTGTCGTTAACTCGTGTTTAAACATTCATTAACGACTAGTAAATGCATGTGGAAAAAAAACTAAGGTAAGTCTGACATTCGAAATGCCACGTAAAAAAATTAACTAATGAATCAAATCGTACTTCGCATATTCACCAAGAAGTCCTACTTGTCTTGAAATATCATTAATTATAATCGGTATTATGTATACTTTATAACAAATTCTAGAAATATCAATTATGTGGCGATATATTTTATAATATAATTTGAACTAGTTACAAAGTAAATCCACACTTCGAGTAACAACATGGGAGAACTGTTCTAGCTTTCATATACTCTTTGACACTGTGACGTCTTCGAAACAACAATTCGGCGGGAACATCGTTAACTGGTTCCCGGCAAAATTTATAAAGTGGCGGGACTGAACGTTGCCAAATTATGATGGTCAGTGTGAGATTGTGCATTGGATTAAATGATGCATTGTTTTTTTATGATTGTAGTTCCCTATGATAAAAAGTAATATTACATGTAATGGGCAAAGGTTATTGCATAAGGTTTTTGTTGGTGCTATGAAGCGCATTGTTTGGGAAAATTGGCTTCTCTGTACTAACACCAGCTGAGACCTTAAGCTCCTATTGGTAGGCATGCTTGTTTCCCGCCTTTTTCGTGTTTATAACTAGGGAGCATGCACTAACTTGGTCAGTTTGGCTTGGGTTTCTGCTGTAGTGTAGTCGAAGTGTAAACGTTGTTAAGATGCCTTTTCAAGCGGTTGGTGATAAAGAAAATGTGCCGCTTACTCTGTCTCCGTTAAAGATTAATCCTAATGTAAGTATTGTATTCATTTTATTATTCTGAGGGGAGTTTCTATATGTTGTGCTGACTTGTTTTCCAACGACTAATTACTTCATTTTTTAGGTGAATTCGAGCGGAAAGCATCGAAATGCAGTTTTGGATGTGACAACGCGGCACAATATAGTCCAACAAATCAGCTTCGTAAGGAAGACAATTTTATTTCAATGCTTAGTTATGTTTTGAATATTGTTGTTTAGGGTATTTCAGAGTATATGTTTTACAGGGCGACGAGAATTTCATTGAGAAAGACAAGAAATCTTTCAGAAAATTCGATATTCAACTGGAACCCTTATTGAGGGAGAACCCAAGAAGATTCGTCATCTTCCCGATTCAGTATCATGATATCTGGGCTATGTACAAAAAAGCAGAAGCCTCGTTCTGGACGGCTGAAGAAGTAGACTTATCGAAGGTACATCTCTTAAAGTGTCAGTTCGGTGTTTTTTGTTACAAGGCATAGTGTGAATGATTCCCGTTTTCCACATTAAAACTGAATTGCAACATAGTACTCTTAGCTACGTTGAACTAACTTAAATTAACGTATCATACTCGAACATTCGCTATAATTTTCCTCGATATGGTTAGCTTGTAGCTGTTCAACTATTTTAAGTCATGGTCGCCCCGTAATATTTCAAACAGGAACATTCTATTTAATTTGCATCTTTATTTCATAGGACTTGGTTCACTGGCAGCAGCTTAAACCTGAAGAAAGGCATTTTATTTCCCACGTCCTTGCTTTCTTTGCTGCTAGTGATGGCATTGTTAATGAAAACCTAGTTGAAAGATTTAGCCAAGAAGTGCAAGTAACAGAAGCAAGATGTTTTTATGGTTTCCAAATTGCTATGGAAAATGTGCATTCTGAAATGTATAGTCTTCTCATTGATACATATATAAAGGATTCTGCTGAAAGGTTTGTGATAAAATTCCATTATCACTGGAGCATATATATGAATCAATGAATGAATAGTTTTGAGTATACTATGTTTCTTTTCCAGAGAGTTTCTTTTTAATGCAATTGAAACGCTCCCATGTGTAAAGAAGAAAGCTGATTGGGCACTCAGGTGGATTGCTGATGAATCTGCAACATTTGCAGAACGTGTAATTGCATTTGCTGCTGTGGAAGGCATATTCTTTTCTGGCAGTTTTGCAGCTATTTTCTGGCTCAAGAAAAGAGGTTTAATGCCAGGCCTTACATTTAGCAATGAACTTATTTCAAGGGATGAGGTAAATTTTACAAATAAATGAGTGTTTTAAGTATATGTAAAATGTTAGTTTTTGTTACTTATAAGTATTTTCTTTTGCAGGGCCTGCATTGTGACTTTGCATGTCTCATGTTTAAGCATGTTGTGCAGAAGCCCACAGAAGTGGAAATAACTAATATTATTAAGGATGCTGTTCAAATAGAACAAGAATTTTTAACAGAGGCATTGCCTGTAGCAATGATAGGCATGAACTGTGACCTTATGAAGAAGTACATTGAATTTGTTGCTGACAGACTTCTTGTGGAGTTAGGCTGTTCAAAGGTAAGTTTGCCCTTCTAGTTAAAGAACTTAAATGGTAGTCCTTCCACCTTGGTTACGCTGATGTTTCATTAACAGTGAGTGTAACCCTTTGCTCTGCTGTCACGTTTTATATAGTAGTGCAGCTCTGAAAACTAAGGTTGTTTTAAATTAATACAAAATTGTAATGTAATGTTTATTATAGTCTTCCAGTAAAACCTACTGAGTGCTTGTTGTGAAAATGGGAGATACTTAGAAATGATGTTTCTATGTTGTCTCTTGGAATTAGTGCTAAACATGACTCATTAGGCCAACAGATTGGCTGCCTTGTTGCATGTGATGACTTCATGGCAGTTAGTGTTAAATACTGTGACATAGTTATGATGCTGTGTGAGGGTGGGGGCAGAACTTTCACCATTTCTAGTTTTGGCTCGGAAGATCGTGTCAACTCAGATTTATCTTTGTTTCTTCTAGTTTTACTCAGTCAAGTGTTTCCATTCTTGAAATGTCAATTTTATAACCAGTCACTCTGTAAAAAACAAAAAACAAATAATTCCCCACTTCCCCTTCTTTATATTTCAGCCCATCCAAAAGTCTCATTGTGATGAACTGACTCCAGTTCTATTTCAGTAGCTTCTCTCCATTGTTGAGAATTCAGGCCACTCATAGAATCTTCATCTGTTCTAGGTTAATTATTTAAAGAATGTGCTACAAAAATTTCATATCAGTATTCCTTAGGTTTAGGTCTATAAGAAGAATGTTTCCTTCACATTCCGGAATTTCTATGTTCATAGAATTGTTTGTTGCCGTCTTACACACACGACCAGTCTCTGGCAGCTGAAACCAGACTAATCATATTTTGACTTTGTAGTTGCTTAGATTTGGGTTCTTCCCTCTTCACCCTCCATAGGGATTTCTATTTTCTACAGCTATAGGATGCAATAGATTGGTCAAATACATAGCTGTCAAAATGGCATCCAGCCAAAAACATGTTGATAACAAAGTATCAGTTAACATACTTCTTGCTTTTCAGCAGAGTCCTATTTCTCTGCAACCCCGTCCTAGTGTGGACTGGATAGTGTTCATCTTCTTTCCAACTTCTCTTCCTAACATATTGCAATTAAGTTTTCAAAAATATCACAGACCTGATCTTTAGAACTTAGAAAAACTTAACTGCGTCTTCTAGTCATCTATTGAGGTAAATAAAAATTGATTGTACAATGTGTATTAACTGCAAGGTGCCTGTGGTTTTGCTTTTATTACATTTAAAAGTGTAATCTAGACTTTCCATTGTACACATGCTTCAGAGTTCTTTGCATTTACTTCAATCTTCCATTTATTTCTGTACCATTTAATAGTGACATGCTGTTCCTGTTCAGTTGTCAAAGTATGTGGTATAAGAAATATTTTCCAGAGTACACAGAATGATTTACATCTTCCTGTGTCTAGCAGCATTTGACTTTCAAGTTCACCTAATATCTGTCTCTGTAGCTGTAATGAATCAGCGGAACTGTCAGATTCCACCCGTCTGCTTCGACCTGTGATGTAATGGTGTTGTGTACTATGTCCCCCTGGTAGCTGAGTGGTCAGCACGACACTGTCAATCCAAAGGGCCCGGGTTCGATTCCCGGCTGGGTCGAAGATTTTGTCCGCTCAGGGATTGGGTTTTGTGTTGGCCTAATCATCATCATTTCATCCCCATCGATGCGCAAGTCGCCGAAGTGACGTCAAATTGAAAGACTTGCACCAGGCGAACGGTCTACCCGACGGGAGGCCCTCGTCACACGACATTTCATTTCATTACAGCTCAAGAGTTCTCGTGTTGGTTGTGTTGTAGATGTTGCGTTGTTTTTGTTTGATTATGCCTTTTGATGGTGTACATTTATGTGCTGAATGTAATGTGTCATATTGGATTCATTTGAGTCTTTGTTGTGACAGTTGTAATGTTGCTGCGAGTGTACATAGTTGGTGGATAATGGAGTTTGAAAGGGTTTCCACTGAAATTAAAACAATAACAGTCTAGGTCACAAAAATTTAATTTCAGTGAAATTCACTGGCACAATGTGTGGACATTCTTGAAGTAATGTCTGTTAAGTTTGTGCAGTTATTTGGGTTCCTTACAGAATGTCAGGTGCAACATTTATGGCGACAATGAGTCTTAAAGAGTTCCCGGCATCTTGGACCAGGGACGCATTTATGTAGCAGTGTTACGGGGATAACATCTGGAAGTTGATTAAACACAGTACCTGGTTCGAGAAAACTAGGTTGGCCATGTTGTTTGTTTTGCTGGCGTATTATTTTTGTTATAGGTCTTCTATCAGTTTTTTGTCCACGAGTTGGATTGGTTTTCGTTTTATCGAGAGGTTTGTTCTGAGCATGTTGAGTACAGGATGAAGTTGGGTGGGGTGGGGATGGTTGTTGATGTTGATAAATTAACAGTTCCTAAGAAGTATGGGAGTGGTAGTTCTCAGGTTGGTTTGGAGGAGGGGGCGGCGGGCATTGTTTTGGGAACTGGGTATGCTGTGTGTGTGTTTTTTTTTTTTTTTTTTTTTTTTTTTTTTTTTTTTTTTTTTTTTTTTTTTAGGGACTGTACTGAGAGGGAATTTGTGGATTTGATTGAATATATTCAGAAGGCGAGCACTTCAGTTTTGAATGCATTTTCGTCCTACCGGGGTTTGGGGAAGAGGGGTTATGATTGATTAATTCTTAATTACTCTATGGAGTTCAAGGATTGTGAAACTGTGGCTTGTACTAACACGACAGATGTTTTGGGGGAGGGTGGAAGAGGTGATCTTCTGACCTGCAGTATCATTTTGATGATGGCAGAAGAGGGTCCCTGTGAAATAATTTTTTTTCTTTTGGTAGGGGTGGGGTGGGGGGGGGGAGAGGTCTGTGGGGTTGTGAGTTAAGGGGGGGGAGAGGTTGTTGGTATTGGTTGTTGTTGAGTTAATGGGGTGGGTTGTGGGTGGGTAGGGGAATTCGTTGAATGGTGATGTGGGTGGGTTGTAGGTGGTGTGAAAGTGTGTGTTTTTGTTGCGTTCACGTGTGGTGGCAAACTTAAATCATGTTGCTGGATGTTGTTGTCGGTAAGTAATTTTGGTTTTGGGTTTATTTTATAGTAATTGTGGTGCTTGTGTGTATTTATGGTAGGTTGATGGTCTTTTGATTGCTGTGGTGTTGTCAGATTTTCCGGTTGGTGAGATGTTGGTGTTTTGGTTCCACTTTCTGTAGTTGTAGATGTTGGGGGTTTGTAGGAATAGAAAGATGAGTTTGAGCTGTATAGGTAGAGGGAAATGTCACATACCCGTGATTTTCATTGGTGTAGTGGAATGCTGTAGTTCTGGCTTTCTTTTTGGGATAATGTTTGCTTTAGGATCATGCAGTTTTTTTTTTTCACATGTATGTACTGACATCATTGTCACCGTATTGGATACACTGAAGGTAGCAGTTTCAGCCATATTGGTGACGTCGTGGGTCAGAGCAGTTTGATGGAATCGGATACTTCTGTAATAATTACCCCATACTGGTGAACTATTTATTACTCCATTCATATCAAAGGTTACTCTGCTGTTCACACTTACAAACACTTTGAGAGGGTATTTTTGCTTTGTAATGGCCAGTTTAAGAAAATGAAAGGTTTTCTCAGCAGGTACTTTTTGCTTCATTGAAGTAGTGATATTGTTAGCCTATAATTAAAGATATTTACAATTTGATTTGTTTTCAAGATATACAAAGTTAGTTAATAAATTGTTGGATTTTACTTCTGGTAATTTCTGCTTAGTTTTTCAATTACATTGAGAAACAGTCTACTAGCACATTTTTGGTTCCAACCTTCATTAGGCACTGATATTGCTGTCTAATGTTACACTGCTTTGCAGAACTATACTCCTCTCATATGCTGACATCTGCATATGTTGTTCACACGCCTGCCTAAAACTGTCGTTGCTGTCTTGAGTAAATGGAATGAAATTCGTGAAGATTTTACGCCCTGTCGTCAACATACCCCTGTTTACATTTTTGCTGACTGCATGGTGAGATTACGGTAACAGTGCCATACATTCGTCCATTGGCTACCAAAGTTTACAGTTTTAGCATTTCCATATGAATATTAATTTGTGACCAATTTGCATAACTGCTTCACATCTTTTGTGACGCATTTCCCTTTAATGTATATTGACGATTGATATCAGTCATGATTGATATGTCTTCCCATTGGTGCCTTGTTATGTATGATATGGTCTTCAGCTCTGATTGCAGTAATAAGCTATTCTCAAAATTGCCATATTAAGCAGTAGTTTTTCTCCAGTCACTGCGTATTCTGTTATATTTAATGTCAGGATGTCCTTTCACCTACATAAATTTTAACTGAGATTTTCATTTTCCTTTTTACCCCGTATGAATTATTTATTTTTATTTGCTCCTGTGTCATTTTCTGTACTCTACAGCACAAGTCAAAATACAATGCAGCCATAAAATGATGCACATTTTTCACATTGGAATGATACAGAAATTAATCATCATTACACATTCAATCTAGGTAATTTTGTAATTTGCGAAAAGGAAATTGGCTGCTCATCATGTGGCAAGAGATGCTGAGCCACAGATACACAGCAAAATGATTGTCACAATACAAGCTTTCGGCCATAGCCATAATGTTACATTCCATGAATAATTCCTATAGACAATACATAAGTATTATCACATTTATGCAGTTTATTTACTATGTGCATGTTTGCTATTTTACGTTAGTCAGATAAAGGTAATATTTGCCACGATCTGTAATTTTACTTTAGAGTATACAGTGTTCACTTAACTTGCTAAAAAATTCATTAACAGAGTAGAAATTGTGGTTCATTACAAATTATGACACTTTCCTGGTAGGCAGACATTCTGGTATGAGATAAGAATATTGCACTTTCTTGTTTCATGGTGATTTACGGAGGTGTTTAATTTAGAAGCATTGGGTGGTTTAAATCTTTTTGTGAAGGAAATTGCTACATGAAAATCAAAGAGCAGAAGGTTGAGGATGTTAAATCTTTCAAAAAGAGAATGACAATATCTTTGTTGCAAATAATGCTAACAGCTCTGTTTTGCATTTCGAATATAGTTTGCCTACCTGGTGAATTTCTCCAGAATGAGTCCATATCTGATTGCAGACTGGAAACTCACATGATACACCTGTGGTACTGTTTTTCTATTTCCACTTGAGTTCAGTATCAGCAGCATATAGCAAATAGGTGACAGCTCACCTGTTAGGCTGGATGTGTGTGTTCCGTTTGAGATCATCCTGAAGAGGTGGTCCCAAAAATTTCACGTCAGTCGCATTTAAGCTTTCCTTGTTTATTTTTCAAGTTGAGGTCAATCTGTTGATTTTTATGGGATATGTTAAAGTTCGTGGCTAGTTTGAGATTTTGTTTCAAACCACTGACAGTTACACCAATATGTTACCTGATGGTAGCTGAAAGTCTGTTGGTGTGCATAGTTCCTAAGCATCTCCTGATGCAGCGGAACTACAGGTTTTTCTAGATTACTAGACCCTACTATATTCACAGTACAACGAAAATCGGCTATTTGCACTATTGTTCAAAGTGTTACTGACACATCTGTGTTTGAGTTAATCTTAAGGGGCTACACACATCAAAGACGAAGTTTCAAGGGTTATTTTTCATCTTTTAGATTATAAATTTTATGATAGTGATGCTAGGAGTAATTGCCCTTTACAAAAGTGAGATAAAATCTTGAGTGATTTTACATGTTATTGACTTCTGTATGGAAAAGTCTGAAGTATTCTGTTGTGCAGAGAGATACATTGCCATCAGAGCTGACACCAGTTTCTTTCTTTCTTTCTTGCTTGTTTTGACATAAATTCTCCAATCAAATCTTGGAATCCTGTGTTGGATGCTGCTTCATCACGATATTGACCTGTGAAAAACATCACATTAAGACAAAGATACAACTAAATTTCAATTACAGCAGCAGTATCTGTAGCAATGTTATTCAAATGGAAAGATTTTTACCAGGCTGCAGATTACCTGAATAGTTGTCTTCTTCAGGCTGTACCACTCGTTATTTCTCCCTGTGATAAAGAATAATTTAGTTCTTCCCCTTGAGCTTCCACAATGTCTTGCGTGCTCTACAAATGTGACCTATTAGTAACAGAATTACAAGAAACTGCAGAATGTAAAGAATACACTGTAGACTTCGTGAGGACACATTGGCTGTCAATTGTCACATTATCATTTAAGTTTGCTTCAAACTAATTCTAGAAGTTAACAGAAAGCAGCGCCTGTCAAGATACAGATAGCGAGATGCCCATACATTCTTCTTGTACAAAATAGGTACAGATTTTGAGTGATAAGGTGTGTGTGTGTGTGTGTGTGTGTGGTGTGTGTGTAGAAAATTGCGACTGAGCTATACTTTTGGTGCTGTCTTATATAAAGATCAGTGGGCAAAGGGTCAAGGTTTCAGAATATTGTAATACTTTTGCACTGAGTTTTTTCACCTGCACTTTTTAGGACAACTTCATTTCTTGTTACGTGAGAAAGATCTTCTAAGGCACCAGGTGTTCAGGCATCAGTCCTGGGAAGGTGCGCAGTCTTCATAGTTGAAGATTCTACTCCATAGGTCATGGTAGGGAAGATACTTTGGATGAGGATGAGCTTTGGCTCAACAGTGAAGAGGTATCCTTGCAGATGTGAGCAAGTTTTGCTGTGCAGTTCCTCAAAATTGAAATACAAGTGTGGATTTCATTAAGGGTGCTCCCTAGAGAGTGCAATATTCACTCTCACAAAATAAATATGAAATTAACTGCAATGTTGAAGGTCTCTCTTCCCACAAGATACCTTCAACATTTCAGGTTTGTGTGCATGGTTGTTTCTTGTGTGAAAGTTGCTTCTCTTTGGGGTGCCCCTTAGCTTAAGTAATTATTTAAGTTATCATTGGATGTTAAAGCTTGAGTAACTTAAAGTTATTATGTTTTGGCTTTTCACTGCTGTTGTTTCTTGGAGATAAAAAAACTGGGTACCTGCAGTTCTGCACTAATAAAGTAGCTTGACTGGCAATCTGCTAGCAGTCCTCAAGCTGGCACCACTTGCTTCTGCAGTAATATCCTGAGATTTGGTAACATCTGTGATAGGCCGACCGTTTTATACTTAACATTTAAAGAAAGCATGTATCCTGTAATGATCTCTCTCCCTTGTTTATATAGAATCTGTCACTCGCCAACGTTAACAAGCCATAAGAACTCGTACCAAATGGGAAAAGTCACTAAGTAACTCCCTAAGATGACATTTAATGGTCACACTGGTTAAAACGTTCACAGCAGTAATGCTCAGACAACTACTGAATGGTTGTTGGAGAATGTGTGGCATCAGGTACACACAAGAAGCCTAAACCAAAGCAGTCATTAGTGACTACTGTTAATATAGTGTTTCATCTGGTCTTAGCAAGTCAGTTACTCCTGTCAGCTATAGTAGGGTATTACCATTATGTTCTGTGGGTCAGTAATTATTATAAGCAATTGCTTATGTGCTATACAAGTGTGAGGTCTTGGCAATTGCTGACAATTAAATACTACAATTACATTTTAGTGGGACGGGGGTTGGGTGGGTGTTGTGTGTTTCAAATCGTTTCCAGTTAAAAAGATGTCATTCAGGGTGATAGGGAGCTGTCCTAACCACTATGAACAGTGGAAAATAATTAGGAATTAAGTTTTGTCTACTCAGTACATTCTTATGATTCAGCTTATGGAAAAGTCTTCATGAGTTAACTGTAAAATCTTCCTCTGAAATGAAAATCATAGGCTGATGCTGTTACATCTCGTTGTATCCCAGATTGATCTGAGAGATTGTAATGAGTGTGGGTACTTGCTGTATACTCATATGAAGTAAAAGCACAATGTAGAGTTTGAAGAACACGAAACAAGACATGTGTACCAGAGCATACACACACCATCTAATACAAGTAATACAAAACAGACAATATGTTACGTGTAACAAGTCTTCTCTCTCGTTGGTCCACTGCATCACCATTGTCGCCACACCACCCACCGCTGTCCTGTTTCTATAATGATATGAGGGCGTAGCACTGCAGTTCAAAACAGTTGGTGCACTATAACCTGGAGCTCCTTAAGTGGCACTTATTCTGCCTACTGGTTCATGTAGGTGGTGGTGGTGAAGGGAAACACACACTGTAACAGGCTGTAGCGAGCCAGTGTGTGTGTTGGACCTTCCATCAAGCTACGGACCCCCTTGAAGATGTCTCCCGCAGTCGGAGACGAAACGTTGGGAATCACCACGGAATTCATCAACCGACCACGGCATAACAGCCCGGATAATTATAATGGACATAACAGCCTGTGGTACCTGTGACTGTTGAGGGCTTACATTATTCATACCGAAATCCTCTATGTGCTGACTTAAAGTGGTCAATGGAAACTGTATCATTTTTCCCATTAATGTCATGGACAAAGGTTTTGTTTGAACCACGCAGTACTTTTTAAGTGGACGCTTGTATACAGGGGAGACTGGTGGCTTAACTGCCTTTCACAAGCCCGGACTAAAAGCAGTAACAAAAGTCTTTGCAACAATGGACAGGCTTTGAATTGTGATGCACAGGGGTGTGGAGGCGTGTTTGTATAAGATTGCAATTAGTGTAGGAAAAATTTTGTCACCAAATTGTATGTGGGGCATGGGGCAAGGAGAAAAGAAATTGCCTGAACTTCCTGAGCTTTGCCATAAACATGTTCGTGGGGAACAGCTGCTGCCCTCCTTTTAGGTTGTATGCGGGCAAAGAAAACCCTGTGAAGGAAATCAGGCTAAGATTCAGTGACAGTCCAGGGTGAACTTCAAGGTGCAGTGTAGGTGCTGTACCATTTCATTATTCACGGGATGGTCATTAGTAGTGCGGGTGAGGTGACACCCACACAAATAAAATACCTTTGCAAATATTTGTCTTAAATTGTTTGCCCCGGTCTGTAGTAATAGCATGAGGATGCCAAAACATGAAAACCATGTAGCGATGAAAGCCCAAGTAATGAAAGAAGTAGAAATATTCACAATTATTCTAGCTTCAGGTCAATGTGTAACTCTGTCAATAACTGTTAAAAAGTAACGCAAACACTGTGAAGCAAGAAGAGGGCCTAAGATCTAAAAGTTGATATGGTAAGAAATAGGAACAGGTACATGGTATGATCTTCGAAAGCTTGGCAGGTTACACATCAGCTTGCCCATTGGCAACAGTTGTGCTGCAAACCATGTCAGACTACTTTACCAGGAAGCAATTTTGTGGTAGCTTTGATTCCTCGGTGAGCTAGGTCATGATATGTGTTAAAAATTGGGTGGCACCATCAAATAAGGATGAGGAGGCATACCTTGTTGCAAGATCTAGCACACCACACATTTCGTTTAGATCCTTGCAAAGGGAGGAGCTGCGGATGCAATCTTGCGGATGATGGACCTTGAAGACACTGCAGGAGGAGGGGGGTTGGATTCTTTATCGGTGGCCACAGCATCCCAGTTGATAGCTGTGAGCAGTGCACAATCCTGTGACAAACAGTCAGCCATGACATAGGTATGGCAGGTGATGTGCCTGATGGTGGTGAACTGCACAACGTAATCATTGTGGTGGTATGGATTAGGCGAATTGAACTCTGTAATTCGGTGAAATAGGGATGTGAGTGGCTTATGTTCTGTGAACATTGTAAAAATGTACCCTTCAAGCCATGGTCTGAAATAATTGGTCAGAAAAATTGCAAGCTGTTGTCTGTTAAAGGCAATCCAATGCTATTCTTATTGCAACATATGTATGAAAGAGTGAACCATTAAAGCCAGAGGTGCCCTTGGATAAGGATGTACCAGTAAGGTAGCATTGTCAATTGCCAGTTTAATAGTGTTAGTGGCAGAAGTCTCCACAGGAGTCCACGGAACACCTGTTTCCACAGGTGCATTTGCCAGCAAGCAAAAGGTTGAGAATGCCATCCATGTAACAGCATAAATAGTTGCTATGTTTGTGCTGCATTGGGGAGGCTGAAATGCACTGTTTTGTGTTGAGGAGCCCAGTTGGCATAGTTACGGCAGTTATATGCTTACCTTCTCTGCCATTAGTATGTCAGAAAAGCTTTTGCAGAATCAGTAACACTGAAGATGCACGAGCCCACTACATTTGAGTTAGTCCCCATCACATTCAAAAGTGGGTAATCACCCGGAATTGTACAGAAATAAAGGCCCTTATACTTGACACCCAAGTGCCATGTCCCATTCCCCCCCCCCCTCCCCCCTCCCCTAACCATGTGCAAAGAATCAGCCCATGAGATGAGAGATGAAGATCGTGAACATTCTGAAACATCTTAGTGAGATACTTGTGCCACAAGCATGAGAAAACTCTCCTGCAGCTGATTTATCTGAGCAGAGGAAACAGTCTGCATCTTCTCATGTGCAGTCAGCATGGATATGGATGCAGGAACGGTAACAAATTCTACTGTTGCGATAACATTGGTGTGGTCGTTGCAGGTATCCTAGTGATGGAGCTCCATGGCATCACTCATAATGCTATACAATGTGGCAGCAGTAGGAGAACATGGCACTTGGCAACGATGTATGCATTAGGGGACAGAAAAAAATGAATGCATAAGATTGCGACTTTATCACCAAGCAGATAGATCGTGGCTCACCACAGAAATCAAAGGTCAACTGCACTGCTACAAATACGCTAATTTCCAGTGTGCCTGTCCATTACAAAATGTCTGATTCCATCACTGTGGATACAGTTGTCTACATCTTGTAGGTGCTTAAAGTGACCTCAATGAGTAAGCACACCTACTGGCACTCATTCGGGATGTTTGGGTAGACACATAATGTAGTAAAACATTACAAAACCAGCCCCATTTGCACGCATGGCTGTCGTTGGAAGATGTGGCCTTAACAGTTCCACCTGCCTTTATTTCTTCAGTTGTTGATTGTCAACATACTGCATTGTTACACTGGCTGAAAAATGATGTTTGTAATTTGGGCACTGGCTATGGTAAATAAAGTAGCCGACACATGCACAGTTGCATTTCATTGCCGTCTATGTTGACAACACGCTAATAATACAGTGATACATGACCAATGCACTATTGTTCTAACTTTTGATAAGCGTCTTTAATAGTTAGCAGGTGAACAATCCACATACTCCTACAATAGATTACTGTTGATCATCTGCGTGCAGTGAAAGCCTAACCACAAAGTTCTCGAAGAATAGAAAGGTACATATGGAGCAGACACTGTCACTGGTCTAATGCATAGCCTAATTGTGTAACACTTATTACAAAGTTCAGTTACTGCATTGTTGTCATTCTACCAAACACAGGTCCCTCCTCTGAAACTCTACTGTGGACTGACTGTCTCATGATCAAAAAATCGGGCCATTATATATCCTCACAATAATAGGTGTTGAAACTACATATTGTTTGAAGTTAAATTTACAGAAATCGCAATTAAAACTTCATTAAATTAACTGAATACATTGAAAAATTGGTTCTTTTTTAAGTTTCTTCTACTACAAGGTTTAAGCTGAATTATTTGTTTAAATGATGAAATTAACATATATGGTTCCACAAACAGTACTTCTGACGAAACTGGAAATTACTTTGGAATTAAGGGCTGGCTTTGCTAACGTGTTTTTGAATAGATCCAAATACATACTTCAAGTATACTATTAGTTCGTCTTCCAAATGTTTATAATTATTACAGAATTGATATTTGTTTATACTTCATCAGTATAATTTAAGTTACGAAACAATTACTGATCTCGCCCTATAATGAAAGAGATTAACTAGGAATAGTCAAAATAAATTAGAAAGTCGTACATGCATAAAATTAAGCAAAAAATTAGATCTGGTGTTATATTCTTTAAAACTGAGGGCCAGTCTTTCTCTTTTATGAAAATGCAGTTTATATTCATGTATGTTACGGGCAAATAGAAGTAACAAAACAAATTTAAGGAGGCAGATGGCAAAACAAGAGGGGGGGATTGCAATTATCCCAGCTTGCTTCGTCGCAAACTGCATCCTGCTGTCGCTGCACCTGGCATTAGGTGGGCAAATATGGTGATGAAATGGTCCATAGATGGTTGCAGATTTGGAGTGGGTGCTGGCGGAGAAACAGTGCTCCTTGAAACAACTGAGGCTGTAATGCTTGGTTTGGGGCTGCTCACCATATCATAAGATTTCACTTCACACAAACTTGGATTTGCGTAATCAATAGGCAGTGTGTCTGCTTTTCGTGCTAGTTAAGTCAATTTGTAGGTCTTGAAATGACAATGTTGTCCAAACGGGTAGTGGCAAACCTATGAACCATAAAAGCTCTATTGATTGTCCATGTAACAGGTCTTGTTCTGTCAACAAGGGCAGGGGGCAGCAGAGCACTTCGAAGAGGAAGTACCAGTTACTGCCTCAGTCTACGTGATTTTTTTGTAAGCTGCAATTCTGGGGCAGCACGAAATGTTCGGAGATGGTGTTCCGAAGAACAGCAGAAGATTGATGTCAAACACATCTGTCTGTTTGCTAACCATAAGGTCCAGTTGCGAAATCATCATAATAAATTTCTCGATGTTGCAAGCGAAAAATGGTGCAACTTGGCATTACGCACAATTGACCATTGGTTGGCCAGATAGGTGGAATTCTTCTGTTCCTGATTCCCTTGCAAATACTGTTGTTAAAGGCTGGTGTCTTAGTTGATACCAGTTCTGGAAGTATGATGCTCCTCAGGAAGAGAGATACACTGTAGTGGTGTGTAGTATATATCAGTATGTACATACAAGGTAAACAGTTCCGCTTTGGATCACCATTTGTGGGTACTTCTTGTATACTATTCATATGAAGTACACACACAGTTTAGAGACTGTAAAACTTCATTACTCACTAATTACACTAGTACAGAGAACACAGCACAAGACATCTGTGTAATAGTGTCAATACAAAGAATAGGAAAACAGAAAAGACTTCATGCAATAGTCACATTAGCTCAAGAATAGTTACAGAATTGCCTCACGACATGAAGTGCTAAGTGATTTTAAATAAAACAGTCTTTAGGTAATGATTGAATGTATCGCATGACAAATTGGGCGGGGGGAGACAAAGAACAGTGTAATTGATAATGCGAAGATGTTCAAAGGGCTGCAAATTTACTTTGTGTACCCATAGTGAGGCTTTTTTTGTTTTTTCCAAGAGTGTACTTCAATTGCTTCTTCCTAAAGCAGTTACTATTAAAAGTAGTCTGTGGCACTTCAGTATTCCACCAGGTTTCGTTGATTTAAGATTTAATATTATGAAACACAGTCAAACTTAACTAACTCTCAAGGTCAAAAGTACAGTAAACTGTTTTGCGCATGTAGAGGTGATTCACAGAAGACTCCCACAAGTGGAAGTTATGGTCATCAGAAATTTAGCAGGAAAAGTGACATAGCCTATATATTACAACTTTGATTTGGTTGTATGCATTAAAGTTGTTAGGAATCGAGTGGTTTCACAATTGAAGTTAAATAAAATCTTCTAGTTTGCTCACTCAAGAAGTGGTTGTAAAGTTGATCGAACTTCCATATTTACAGTACGCTTGTGGACAGACCATTAACCATTTGTTTTTTCCTGGTAAGAAAGACTTTATAAATATTAATAAAGGGGTTGGGCTGTTCTCTCTGAGTGTAGGGCAAGTCACCTACTGGGAACTTTAGGGTATTAAGTTAATTATAGAACTTAAATTAATTGTTATAAATGTAAAAGTGGATATGGTATAACATCAGTAACGTGGTACTAACCCTCAGCCGACTGTTGGTCTCTGGTTGTCTTTCAGCTGTTACTGGATTTGATGGGCATATGTGAATTATGTACACTGGCCTACAGGGACTGATTTTCTATCACTTCATATTTATTTACACACAATGTTGCCTGTTTAATGTTTTGTAACAGATGTCCAAATATTAGACCCATACATTACACCAATAAGCACCATATCGTTAAATTATCTGGTGGCGAACTTAACGTGTTAATTTAAGCAGTTTAGGTATGGACCGCACATTCATATAGCTAAAGACAGACTGCATAATGTAATGATCACGTAACACTAATTGCAGATTATGCAGTCTTCACCTTCACTGTTTGATACCTAACCACAGACTGACTCACTACAGGGGTAATACGCCTAACTGTATGCATGCATAATATCACAGATCACCTTTAGTTAAAATTTGTGCTTATTTCATGTTAGTTAATGCTAAAACACAAGAAAATTAAGAAACAGGTGTAATAAATGATGGCTTTTTAACTAAGATGCCCTGTGCTTGTAAGCTATGCAATGAGGAAGGGCAGTGTTGGCTGTGACATCAAAGCCTGTATGTGCGTCGTACCTCTGTTCATTGTAGCATCCACGTTGTGTAGTAAACACAATGTGGCTTGTAAATGTGGAAGCTCAAGAAAATACTTCTTTCTTGCATCTGTTTTAGTTAATTGTAATCTTGCTGCTGCTCTCGCTGCCTAAGGAATTTTTGTGTATTGATTCAGTTATTGTTTATTGTACAATCTGGTTATTTTTGTCCAAAATTATACACCTCTGTTCATTTGGTTTACACTGTTTACAAAGAACAGAGAACAGTTCAGTTACATTGGCTGCACCTGATAACAGCAGTTATCAGACACAGCTCACTCAATAGTGTAAATCCATTACATCGTTCACTCATTTGCAAGATGGTGGACTATCATGTTGTACTTAAAGTGATCTATAAATACTTCGTGCATAGTGTTACTAGAATTCTGTGTACTTACATTGTGTGTCGCGCATATAATACAATTTTGTGGTACTTCTGAACTCATTAAATATGCTCCCTTTCTGTCAGTAGCAGAAATCTTTCTATAGAGGCATACTTTTACATACCTGAGGTTACTTTTGAGACCCATTGCCAATAAAATAATGTTTATGTTTTGTCTTTTAGGTATACTTCTCAGAAAACCCATTTGACTTCATGGAGCACATTTCCTTGGAGGGAAAGACTAATTTCTTTGAGAAGAAAGTAGGAGAGTACCAGAAGTGTGGTGTAATGGCGAGCAAAGAAGAAAATGTCTTCACACTAGACGCTGATTTCTGAAAAGTGATACTCTTTCCTTGTCCACCTGTGGTCCTTTGTAAATTTGTATATTTTATTATGTGTTTGTCTCTGTCACTTCTGTAGTATTCATCAATCACCATTTCCACTCGTGTAACTTTACTTCCATACTGTCACTTTATGCATGTGTTTATTTATTTGTGGCTATAATTGAACAGACTGTATCTAAAGAGTTTGCATATGGAAAATTACTTCTCAAATGTCTCCTTATGGCTGGGACTTTTTATATGCAATTACCCAATAACTGTCTAGACAGGCTATAAGTGGCTTGTGTGAAAATGACTGTGCAATACTTTTTTACTTGTATATATTTCTATGAAATAAAATACAAAGATTTCAGTATTATGGACTTGTATTATTTAAATTTTACCTCATAGCTCTGTAACTAGATGGCAACAACATTGAAATTGCAACATGAATGCTATGATTTTAATATAGAAATGGTGTGCAGAGTAAATTTGCTACTTATGCTTTGGAGCCCAACTAGGCACTAAACTATTTCAGCAATTTATTGGTCTGCCAGCCTGTAACAGGTGGGACCACAGGGAGAATATCACAACATTCGAAGACGTCATCCGGATGACCACACTAGTGTAAGGCACGACAGGTAAGCCTTGGGTCATTCATTGTGATAACTGGTGGAAATGTTGGGTTACAGATGTCGTCTTCATAGTAAAGTAATTTTGCATGCAACTTAATTTTCAATTGCGTATAAATGACTGAAGACTGGTGCAAATGATAGTAACTCAAGAGTAAATCGTAGGTGATTGGAGAGTTGACATTTCCAGTCAATATAAAAAACTACCTCTATTAGGTACCATTTCTACCATTGCAATAAGTTTTTGATATTGCACATGATGGAGAAATTCTGTTGTAGGATTAAATTTTTAGTGCAGTAAAATTTCGAGATGCTGTTTTTCTTCCTTTAACTTGAACAATTATTTCATGGCTTCTGAGATACTTGGTGTAATGTGGGAAGCTCTTAACTCCAGACATATCTATAATTATATTTCTATCTTTTTAACTTTGTAATAACACAGCAACTCGTCAGTGAATTCTTGTATTGAATAATGTTTAGTGAATTCATTTTGAATTGTACCATTGATTGGAGCTGTATTTTTATTTTGTTAAACATCAGACTGAGTTATTCTGCAAGGTCATTTGCAATGGCAAAGTTCTTATTCTACCTGTTACTATTCTACTTCTTTTCAGTACTAAGTTTTTTTTTTTCTTTGTCTTTAAACTGTGGCCAAATAAACATGCAATATGTGTGTAAATTATACTCAAGACTATTGCATAATCTGAATTGTTCATGAAGTGTCCAGCTTGCTGAGTCTAGTGGCATATTTAATTTCTCTTAATGCTTGTTGATAAAAAGTGATTTGCAACTGAAATTATCTTGGTGCCATGTGGCCAGAATTAATGATCTAGTCAGTAAGTTCAAGGGGATTGGGACACCTAGTTTTATACCCTTGATTTCAACCTATGCAGTAACCAGTGCCCCCCCCCCCCCCCCCCCCCCCTCCCCCCTTTCCCTCTGAAGACACTCGTTATCTTAGGAAATAGCTGGAATTAAAGTTTGGCTAGACCCATTAAGTGCTTCATGGATTTAAGCTTATAAGTATGCTTAGTTTATAGGTTTGACTTACTTACGTTGCATTAATATATCTGAATCAAGTGGTGCCTTTATTTTTCCATATAATTCACTAATTAAGAATTCAGTTAAATTAGCAAAATTATGAACCTGGATGTTGTACATCAAAATTTAAGTTTTTTATAAAAAGGAGAGAGAGAGAGGTACATTGTAACGAGTGATGGATATAATCTTTGCTATGATCATAATGTAACTTCCAAATTCACAAAGTATATAGGCTGTGGGTAAGGCAGCAGTTAAAGTTCAAATTGGCACATGCAAACACCAGTCTGTTGAGGTCCATGTCACATGTGACTGTACATGAATCTTGAGCTGAAATGTCGACATTGTTACTGCTGTGGGTAAAATTGGTCCTAGTCAATGGTTTAACTGCCATCTTGCAACACTGGTGTTGTGAATATGTCGTGTGTGTAGCAAGCTTTTTAATGTCTTCCACAGAGAAAACATGTACAGCATAAAATTGTCTATTAAAGAGTCTTACTTGTAAAATTTACATCTTGTAGTAATTCCATAATAATTGCCTCTAGGAAAAAATCTCATGTAGGGGGGTATTGAAAGTTTGAAACATTCATGTGTACATTAGAGATCATTTGGATGGGAAGTGAAGATGTATTTGTAATTCGGTGATTCCTTAACTGTAGTTTTCCTGATCAATTGCTGTTTGAGAAAGAGGTTCCCAAATAGCATCATGTTGGACAATAACTTGTTTGTGCATGAGTTTATTGCAGGAAAGGAATATGTGCTTGGAAATCACATGACAGAGCTTGCAGATCTGTAAATGAAGATATTGTGTAAAATAAGATGCTTCAATAATACTGTTTGATGTGTCAATAAAGAATTCGCGTAGCAATTGATGTCTGCCTGTAGACTTGTGTTGAAATCTTTGAAGGCTGTTGGAAGGCCTAGTGGAACAACATGTAGGCTGTCAGTCTGATGAGACTTGAATTGCTTGGCCTGATCAGTAGTGACACAGAGAGGAATGCTGTAGTGTGGGATCCACTCCATACAGGATAACTCACCTACAGTTGCTGCCATTGTCTTGTATATGGTACACTTCAGGCCAATGAGAGAAAGTCTGCTGCTGTCGGGCAATATTTGTAACCTTCTGGCCGTGGCAAAGGTCCAATGATGTGGAAGTGGACATGAACAGTGTTGACTTGGTGAGGCGAAGGTACCTAGCAGAGCCATTATGTGCCAAGTTACTTCATTGCAGTAACAAGCAGTGCATTGGTGAACAAATGCTTTACAGTCCTCTCCAATATTTGCGAAAATAAATACCTGCACCAGTCGCACAGCAGCCCATACTTATGGATGGGAGAGGCTACGAATAGACTAAGTCACTTGGTTCGTAAAATCTGCCGTAGAAAACGGTTGCGCTTGTGACATTGATACATCACAGTATAGTGCTACGTTCAAGCTCGGTATTTGGATGTGTTGGAGCTGTAAGCCTGATGATGCTTCGAGGCATGCCTTCAGCTTGTCTCTTTCCTGGATGTTTGCAAGTGCTACAATGTAAAGTTACTTTGTGATGGCATTGGTGCAAAATAGTGCATCTGCGGGTCCATTCTGCTCACATAGAACATGCCTTCACTGTGCGATACCAATGGGAATACTATTGACAGTACCGAGCGAGATGGCGCAGTGGTTAGACACTGGACTCGCATTCGGGAGGACGACGGTTCAATCCCGCGTCCGCCCATCCCGATTTAGGTTTTCCGTGATTTCCAAAAAAACACTCCAGGCAAATGCCGGGATGGTTCCTTTCAAAGGTCACGGCCGACTTCCTTCCCCGTCCTTCCCTAATCCGATGAGACCGATGACCTCGCTGTCTGGTCTCCTTCCCCGAAACAACCAGCCAACTATTGACAGTGCTGCTAAAGCAGAGTTGATAAAACACAGCCCTCTGAAATTCTGTGGGTGGAAAAGAAAACGAAGTATTGGAATTGAGAGCAGCTGCCACATTAGTAACTTATCCGTGGTGTAGTGAAGCAACTTAAATCGCTGAATGAAAGCAAGTCTTCTGGTTCAGATCACACATTAAGTTTCTTTCTAAGTATGCTGATGCAGTAGCCCAATACTTGACAATAGTGCAAAATTGCT
Source organism: Schistocerca americana (assembly GCF_021461395.2). Classification (NCBI taxonomy): domain Eukaryota; kingdom Metazoa; phylum Arthropoda; class Insecta; order Orthoptera; family Acrididae; genus Schistocerca; species Schistocerca americana. Next base: position 849,782,386 of record NC_060121.1, read on the forward strand.
CACTTGATAGAAGATACATATCCAAAAACAGGAAAGTCTCTCAGACCACACAAATATTCAAGAAAGGTAGTAGGGGTAATGTAATAAATCACAGATCCATATCATTAACGTTGACATGGCACAGGAGTTTGGAATGTGTAGTATGTTCAAATAGAAAGGTCTATCGACATGTACTCAATGGCTTTAGAAAACATTTTTGTGAAACAACTAGCTCCTTACGCAATGTTGAGTGCTATTGACAAAGAATTTGAGATTGATTCTGTATTTATAGATTTCCAGAAGGCTTTTGACACCATACCTCACAAATGACTTGTAACTAATTTGCATGATTATGGAATATTATCTCAGTTACGCGACTTGATTTGTTATTTATTGTCAGAGAAGTATGTTCGTGGTAACACAGGAAGTCGTTGAGTAAAACGGATAAGATTTCTGGCATTACCCGAGGTAGTGTATAGGCACAAGGTGCTATGGTGTTTGTTATCAATATAATTGATTTAGAAGAAAATCTGAGCAGCCCTTTTAGGTTGTTGCAGATTCCGTTATCAACTAGTAAAGTCATCACAAGATCAAAACTATTTAGAAAAGATGTCTATGTATGCAAGATATTACCAACTGACCTGGAATAATGAAAAGTGTGAAGTCATCACATGAGTGATAAAAGGAATCCATTTAACTTCAGTTACATTGTAAGTCAGTCAAATCTGAAGGCTGGAAATTCAACTAAATACCTAGGAATTACAATTGTGAACAACTTAAATTGAAAAGAAAACAGAGAAAATGTGGGGAAAGCTGATCAAAGACTGTTTTATTGGCAGCAACTCCAGAGGATGGAACAGATCAAGCAAAGAGACTGCCAACACTACTCTTGTTTGCCCTCTTTTGAACCACTGCTGCAGAGTGTGGAATCCTTTCCAGGTAGGGTTAACGGAATATATCAAAGGACGTTCAAAGACGAGCAGCATGTTTTGTATTATTGAGAAATAGGTGAGTGTGTATCATGAACGTGATAACGGATTTGAGGTGGACATAATTAAAATGGGCATTTCTCGTTGTGGCAGGATCTTTTCATGAAATTTCAATCGCCAACTTTCTCCTCTAAAAGTGAAAATTTTTTGTTGATGCAGACTTACCTAGGGGGAAACCATCATAACAAATTAGGGAAATCAGAGCTTGCACAGCAAGGTACAGGTGCTCGTCTTTTTTTCCATGTGCTGTTAGAGAGTGGGATAATACGAACCATCTGCCAGGCCTTAAGTGTGATTTGCTGAGTAGCCAAGTAAATGTAGATGAATGCCTGCAGTAAATTTTGCAATGAAGTCCAGATGTGGTAACTGGTGCAACAACCCTTAGTCTGGCTTCTGACTGAAAGCAAACAACACATTTAGATAGTGGTCTGTGAGAAGTATAAAAGTCTACCTTTAAGCGTATGCCTGAATCTTTGGATTGAGGCATACATGACAGTGCTTCCATTTCTACATTGACCGACTTGCATGAGGTGACAATGTGCATCAACTGAGTGCTACAAATCCGTGTTTGTTTTGGGTCATTTTTTGTGTGTTTTGGATAGGGAATAAAATACACATTGTTTTATTTTATTGTATAGAATAGAAATAAAACTTCAAAGATGTATAAGTTACGTTACGCAGTCATCGTAACTAGGTACATACAAAAATATAACAACACTTTTTGTATTAAATGAGTATTTTTTGGTGGTAGGTTCATTATCCTCAATATTTGATGCAATTTTGTGAACACACTTTCTTTTCATCAATTCAGGTTTGACTTCTTATTCAATCTATCCGGTGCAGCATAGTAGATTCCTTTCTTTGCTGAGTGTCACCGATGTAGGTTATACTTCAATTGTTTGAGATTTTTTTTACAATAAATGATACAGTACTTGGAATTTGTAGCTTCCACAAATCAGACCCAAACTTGGTGAGAATTTTTGTGTGTTCAGCATCTGAATTCCTTTGCAATATAACAGCAATACTTTGCCAGTAGGCTTTACTATTTTGAGCAGTACTGTAGGTTTTTATTGACAGTTATGCTGCTGTCTTCTTGATTTATTGGAAGTTTAAGTGTGTGGTACTTCACCTTATATAATGGTTTGGCTTGCTTTCATTATTTGCACTTGATTTTCCTGTGATATTTTCAAGAATGGTGCTGAAAATTGGCCACCCAAAGCGTATTTTTGCAGTGGTGTCAATAAGAATCACTTAAATATAGCGATGCCCTCCCCTCCCCCTGCATAGGTGTTTACAATGTTGGCCCAAGCTTCATATGGATGAAATCACCTGTTGCCAGTCTGCAAGCGACGATGTATTGATGAGGCTTCTCTTTTACAAAGTAAGTATTGTCATCCATACATTCAACATCTCTAATACTGCTCCTTCCTTGGTATTTGTTTTCCCCCCATATGCTAACATAAGACTTCTCGCATTCCCATTGGCAACTGAAATAAATCTTTCCTTGTGGTATGCTTCAAAGGTCTTTGCAGTGAAGTATACTAATGCGCACATTTTAAAACCTTCACAATGCCATAGTTCTATGTCTAAAAATTCATATTTACGATTCACAGAAATATTTGATCTCTATGTGACAGTGGTAAACACCATTCAAACTGTCCCCACAAATGTGTTAGGTGTTTCTTGGACTTTTTACTTAACTGCACTTTCTCCTCATTTAATAAATCACACACACACTCAAACTTGTTGCATTGCATTGGCACACAGTACAGTTTGGAATTTGCTCATAGCTGGTTATTGGTAGTCTTCAATAATGTCACAGCTATGGAGGTAATTTCCTCCATGGTCCTAACACAGCCTAATAAATTAGACTGTGGTCATAATCACTTTGCAATAACTGATGCCAAAGATCTTGATTAATGTGAAATATGCAGATAAGTTCATGGTGTGGCTTCCTGTAGTCATGTCCTAGTTCATGAACCACGAGCAACGTATGAGTGGCCAAGTAAGTGGTCCCGACAGTCGGGATACCAGTTACTTTGGAAGAAGGCTGGGCATCTCGGACATATTCTGAGTCGTGGTCACCTTTTTGCTCATACGGCAAAGGCTACCAAATCCACCGGTTAGTCCCTCAACCGTTAGGGGTAAAACCCAATGGGACTCGGGGCAACTAAGGCTAGCAACCTGCTTCCCTGGTACTTTAAATATGATGCTGGCAACAATCAGAGCAAAATGCCTCGGACCTTTTGAGGTGACGGAGCCCCACCTCTGACAAATCAGGGACTCTTAAGATACGACTTGGCAAACAAATGGTAATGAGATGGGGAGCTATTAATATCAATGGTGGCTACTCTGGGAAAAAGGTAGAGCTGTCAGAGGCTGCAAGTAAGATGGGGCTGGACGTTTTATCTGTTAGTGACATTCGGGTAAGGGGTGAGAAAGAAGAGGAAGTGGGAGAATACAAGGTCTACCTGTCAGGAGTCAGAGCAGGAATAGCACAATGGGATGTAGGGCTTTACATCAGGAAAGAAATGGAACCCAGCGTAGTTGCAATAATGTATGTAAACGAACGACTGATGTGGATAGATTTGACAGGGTCTAGCAAGAAAATTAGGATTGTGTCAGTATATTCGCATTGTGAAGGGACAGATCAAGATAAGATGGATAGTTTTTATGAGACACTCAGTGATGTAGTTGTTAGAGTAAAGGATAAGGACAGTGTTCTGCTCATGGGTGATTTTAGCGTCAGGATTGGAAATCGAACAGATGGGTATGAAAAGGTTATGGGTAAATTTGAAGAGGATATAGAGGCCAACAGGAACGGGAAACAACTCTTGGATTTCTGTGCCAGTATGGGCTTAGTAATCACAAACTCCTTTTTTAAACATAAGAACATTCACCAGTATACTTGGGAAGGCAGGGGAACCAGATCTGTCATTGACTATATAATAACAGATCAGGAATTCAGGAAGGCTGTGAGGGACACACGTGTATTCAGGGGATTCTTTGATGACACTGATCATTATTTAATCTGCAGTGAAATTGGGATTGTGAGGCCGAAAGTGCAGGAGGTCAGGTCCATATGTAGGAGAATAAGAGTGGAGAAACTTCAGGATAAGGAAATCAGGCACAAGTACATAACAGCGATCTCAGAAATGTACCAGTTAGTTGAATGTAGTCAATTACAGTCATTGTAAAAGGAATGGACAAGGTACAGGGACACAGTACTAGAAGTGGCTAAAGAATGTCTTGGAACAGTAGTGTGTAAAAGTAGGATGAAGCAAACAGCTTGGTGGAATGACACAGTCAAGGCAGCCTGTAAAAGGAAAAAGAAGGCATATCAAAAATGGCTACATACTAGAACTCAGGTAGACAGAGAAAGTTATGTTGAAGAAAGAAACAAAGCCAAACAGATAATTGCAGCATCCAAGAAGAAATCTTGGGAAGAGTTTGGAAACAGGTTGGAGACTATGGGTCAAGCTGCTGGAAAACCATTCTGGAGTGTAATTAGCAGTCTTCGAAAGGGAGGTAAGAAGGAAATGACAAGTATTTTGGACAGGTCAGGAAAACTGCTGGTGAATCCGGTGGATGCCTTGGGCAGATGGAGGGAATATTTTGAAGAGTTGCTCAATGTAGGTGAAAATACGATCAGTTATGTTTCAGATTTCGAGGTAGAATGGGATAGGAATGATGATGGAAGTAGGATCACATTTGAGGAAGTGGAGAAAATGGTCAATAGATTGCAGTGCAATAAAGCAGCTGGAGTGGATGAAATTAAGTCGGAACTCTTCAAATACATTGGAATGTCAGGTCTTAAATGGCTACACAGGATAATTGAAATGGCCTGGGAGTCGGGACAGGTTCCATCAGACTGGAAAAAAGCAGTAATCACACCAATCTTTAAACATGGAAACAGAAAAGATTGTAACAACTACAGAGGTATCTCTTTAATCAGTGTTGTGGGTAAAATCTTCTCAGGTATTGTTGAAAGGAAAATGCAAGTATTAGTTGAGGACTAATTGGATGAAAATCAGTGTGGGTTTAGGCCTCTTAGATGTTGTCAGGACCAGATCTTTAGCTTATGGCAAATAGTGGAGAAGTGTTATGAGTGGAACAGGGAATTGTATCTATGCTTTATAGACCTAGAAAAGGCATATGACCGGGTTCCTAGGAGGAAGTTATTGTCTGTTCTACGAAATTATGGAATAGGAGGCAAACTTTTGCAAGCAATTAAAGGTCTTTACATGGATAGTCAGGCAGCAGTTAGAGTTGACGGTAAATTGAGTTCATGGTTCAGAGTAGTTTCAGGGGTAAGACAAGGCTGCAACCTGTCTCCACTGTTGTTCATATTATTTATGGATCATATGTTGAAAACAATAGACTGGCTGGGTGAGATTAAGATATGTGAACACAAAATAAGCAGTCTTGCATATGCGGATGACTTAGTTGTGATGGCAGATTCGACTGAAAGTTTGCAAAGTAATATTTCGGAGCTAGATCAGAAATGTAATGACTATGGTATGAAGATTAGCATCTCCAAAACGAAAGTAATGTCAGTGGGAAAGAAATATAAACGGATTGAGTGCCAAATAGGAGGAACAAAGTTAGAACAGGTGGACGGTTTCAAGTACTTAGGATGCATATTCTCACAGGGTAGCAACATAGTGAAAGAACTGGAAGTGAGGTGTAGCAAAGCTAATGCAGTGAGCGCTCAGCTACGATCTACTCTCTTCTGCAAGAAGGAAGTCAGTACCAAGACTAAGTTATCTGTGAACCGTTCAATCTTTCGACCAATTTTGTTGTATGGGAGCGAAAGCTAGGTGGATTCAGGTTACCTTATCAACAAGGTTGAGGTTCCGGATATGAAAGTAGCTAGGATGATTGCAGGCACTAGTAGATGGGAACAATGGCAGGAGGGTGTCCACAATGAGGAAATCAAAGAAAAACTGTGAATGAACTCTATAGATGTAGCAGTCAGGGTGAACAGACTTAGATGGTGGGGTCATGTTACATGCATGGGAGAAGCAAGGTTACCGAAGAGACTCATGGGTTCAGCAGTAGAGGGTAGGAGGAGTCGGGGCAGACCAAGGAGAAGGTACCTGGATTTGGTTAAGAATGATTTTGAAGTAATAGGTTTAACATCAGAAGAGGCACCAATGTTACCACTGAATAGAGGACCATGGAGGAATTTTATAAGGGGGCTATGCTCCAGACTGAACGCTGAAAGGCATAATCAGTCTTAAATGATGATGATGCAGATAAGTTGTTCAGCATTTCTTTGTGTGCTGCTGTCATCTGACATAAATATTTATGGTTGAAAAAGCTTCTGATAAGCCCCCTCTGAATACTCTCTTGCAGAATGAAAGGTGTGTGTGTAATATTCTTGAGACTGACTTGTGCAAAATGACAACAAGTAAAGCACCAATTTTTGTAGCACCAAATGCAAATGTGACAGACATTTGTTTGAACACAGGATCCACTTTTGTCAATAAACACTATATCAGCATCCAAACCAGCAACAAACACTTGACATATTAGGCACACAGTTGGTTCTTTCTTTACAAATACAGGAGTGTCCAAAATTTTGAGAAGCACATCTGTTCCTCTTCAATACTATGAAACACTTCTATTCTACTGAAGAAGTGTTGATAGCTCTTAAGGTATGTATTTTAGAGACCATGTATACAGGACTTATGAGTACTACCACCCCTCTAAATATATGACACCTTTTTTTCAACACCCTGTATATATACAATTATGTCAGATAACTACACTTATGTCAGATAACTCAATCTTCTTTTGCATTAAAACATCGATAATGTCATTAAACCATGTTATAGTCGAGTGAATATTTGGTGTAGATGTGCTACATGCTCTCTCGCTAGATGATCGTGGAGAAAACAATCTTACCATGGATGTGCGTACCAGGTTTCAGGAACTATATGTGGTGGAAAAACCCAGAGCATTTGATCCCTTGTGCTAACATGAAAGAGAACTCTTGCTGTATGATCTTTACTTTTTCCAGACACAGCTGAAGAGGCCATGTGTGAACTGGCAATCCTGAATAGTGTGATGTACCGTTGAATTGTCTTAGTGGTGCTGGAGTAGGTGATGGACAGGGAACTGACAAAGCATGTCATTGTATGGTGAATGACCTGGAGTCCCTCTGATACCAGCTGGTTGGTATGGTGAGGGTGACCACGAGTAGACAATTTTTGTCGTAGAATCAAGCAGGCATGGATAGTGAAGGTCTGAGAGGAGACACTAAAAAGATAAGTCCATACCAATGATCAGGTACAGCGCCCTGGCAACAAAGTGCCCAATTATAAGCAGTCAATGGCTGTCCAGTTTGAAATCTGTCACATTCATTACCAGTTTCTGGTGGTGTTTCCCTTGTAGTGTGGCCAACTCTCCCGAGCTTCAGCTCCAAATTTTTTTGTGATATCAGCTGATGTTCTCCCTGGTGAACACTTGTTTCTGATGGTAATATGTCACTGTCCCTGTTCTGGCAGAGATAGTTGCAACATTCATTGATGGATACGTCTTGACTGTTAGGTCAGCAGTTTGAGTTAAAGTATCAAGGTCACCAGTGCAAACTGTATTTTCTGTGTATCCACAGGTAAGTATGACAGCCAAATATTCCTCATAATACTGTTGTTAATTGCACTGCCTGCCAAAGAGATGCTGCTAATCGTGCCGAAGACAGCAAAGTGGTTGAGATAGTGTGCAGTCGCTGAGTTCTTCAGTGCAGAGCAATTTCTCAAGTGTCCTAGCTTCTGGCCGAGACAAGTGTGTGGTTGATAGAGGCACATCTTCCAGTATTTGACGGCAAAGCTAGGATGTCTTGTAGTTCTATAGCCATTTGCTCATTAAATGCAAGCACCACAGAACTGTGTTTAGTTTTGTCTGACGAGATGTGGACCAAGATAAATTGGCTGTAAAGTTGGGCGAAATGTAGTACTGAATTTTCCCGCTAGAAGGGTGGGGAATTCACTGCAATTGGACTAAGGTTTGCGTTTATCACTGGTAAGTCATTGCTAGTCATGGTACGCATTGATTACATGACACGGTTTGCTCTCGAGTGATTTTGCATGGGGCAGATGATGTGAAACTTACGTACAGTGCATTAAACTGTTCCCTGCACGTGACATAGTTTTTCTGGTGTGCAATGCAATCATTATAGTGTGATTCGGAAACATGAGGTCACTAAATGTCGTGTGTAATTGCAATTACATAATGTAACAGTTAATTGTGAATAATCGTACTTGCAATTGCTAAGAATGACTATGTCTATACTAAAGTCAGAAGTGTTGAAGGGGAAGGAAGAGGGATGAAAGAAAAGGACTAGAGAAATCTAGGAAAAAGGGGTAGATTTCAGAAGAGTCATCCAGAACTGCGGATCATGGGAGACTTACCTAACTGGGTGAGAAGAAAAGACTGATTTTTGGCGACTGCACTGGACGAGGTTTGAAAACCTGAGAGCTTCTGTCACCAAGCTGTTCCTTGTGGATAATATGATGAATTGCCTCTGGATTGCTCTAAATCAGGTCACTAATGAGGTCGGTATGGTCATGAAGGTGGCTTACCAACCATATGGACTGAGTGTATGTGAAGAATGTTATCCATAGGGCCTAACAATGCCTTGGGATTTTCCTTCTGGAGCTGTGGTAACCTGGGGAATTTGCCGGCTGAGAAATGTTGCATAGAGGTTGGTTGGCTCAGTTTATGATGGAAGAGGGCTGGCGATGTGGTTGGTTGCAATGGTTTCTTCACAGCATGTGGGAGTGAATCCGACAGACACAGGTGGGATGACCATGGTTGTCAGAAGGCAAGACGGAAAGTTTGTGAGAAACTACTTGTGCAGCTGAATGGAACGCTGCACTTGTGTGTAATGAGTGTCCACTACCTGTTGTGGGTGACAAACTGACAAAGGCGGTGGATACTTAGAACCAAGAGGTTGCAAGGTGAATTCTTGCTTCAAATGATGCAGACCTCAATCAATGCTGGTAAACAGATCTTGGCAGCCAGCATACGTTGCTGTGTGCAATGACAGCACTGTATGAGGTTCCCACCATGCCGGTGCAGTCACAGTTAAGTTAGGCACATACGGGCCAATATCAAAAGACTGGACGTGAGCACCTGAAACTGGCACTTTCTTTGGTGCATCTGTGCTTTACAGTCACCCAATCACTGTCTTGACCATAGCAAGAAGAGTGGGATCCAAAGTATTTCACATAACAGATCCATTATCTACATAATGTGACATTGAATAGTGGTAACACATGAAAATAGTTAATTGTGAACAAAAAATAATCCAGGGCTACCAATGTGGGTATTTATCCCTATACTCATTGGAGGTAAGAGAAGCCACTCAGTTATAAGAAACAATGTGAACTTTATTGTCTGGATAAACTGTATATACAAGAGCACAAGAGTACATCACATCTAATACAGACTGAACTCCAAAGTTTTTGGCTTGGTAGACTATTGATAGTTACCACATGTAAATAAATAAATAAATATGTCCAAAATTGTTTAAATAAAACACTTGGGCAGACACAGACAGGGGCAGGGAAATGGAAAGGGATGGGGGAATTGCACTAGAATCTACTTCTACATTCTGAAAGGTACTCTTGTGACTTTTTTCTTTTGCTTTGTGAAGCCTCCATTATTCCTTTGCCCTTCATTTACTCTGCATATCAGTTTCCTCTTTTGATCATCTTCAGATATGCTAATGGATCCTAACATCATTGCCCAATGATTTACTATTCCTATTTTAATCCTTAATACATCTATTTCACAGTTTAATGTGCTTCTTTTACTGCCTCTGCAGCCAAGGTTGCTAATGCATGACTGTATGGTGGCACTTGATGTGGAAGTAATCCTGTTGAAACACTGGTGGTGGAAAATCTTTCACTGCCATATTTTGCGGGCAAGGCAAATGCCAGGAGATGGCATAAAGTTGCTGATCACCAGTCTTTGCACCACTGTCCTGGATCAAATTCCAAACCTCTCCACAGTGAGAATGAAGCGAGGGCATGTGGCAATGTTGATGGTAATCCAGCTGTCAGGTAGGGACATTAAATTCATTGATCCCCTTGGTGTTATTCAAGAGTAAGCTGTGCGCCGACAGTGGGTTGCACCTTCTCTCTTGCCTTCATCTATAACGACACAAAACCTAGACTACACCATACGAGCAATCATCGCAATCATACATACAGTACAGATACACACTTGACACTTCCTAACAGGTCACAGGAAGGCAACTAATAATCATCTCCACTAGGATCTTGCCTTGAATGGCAATACAAGATTCCTCCATCTGCTCCCATACATCCATCTCCAGAGTATGGGACTACTTTGACTTTGATGCCTTTTTTAGACTTTCCTTCTCTCTTCTTTTTAATTCATCAGTCATTCCTAATCTTCCGTTTCCTCCTTTTTTCCTCTCTTATTCTCCTCTATAATTTCATTTCTCCTCTTCTTTGTTACATCATTATTTTCTAAGTTCCTTTGACTTTCCTGAGGTCATACTACTTTTCATCTCAATGCTAACATTGATCTACATTTTTCACTATTGTTTTCCTTCAAGATTTCTCTTATTAATAAGTGTCCTTGTTTATTCTTTCATAATGTCCTTATCAATGTTTACTTTTCTTTTTTCTTACTACAAACTATGTAGCCATTATGTGACCTTTTTTTCACTCTTTCTAACACACCTTTTTCTCTCTCCAGCCCAGATCATGTTGATCTAATTTCCTCTACCAAACAATCTCCTTTGTATTTTGCTTGCTTATTTACATCCCAATCGACTTCCAGTATTACTTATACTCTCTTCCTGGTTACTTTTATGTCAATTGCTGTGATAGATTCTACAGTCAAATGTTGCTAATGGACTTACAGAATAGAACTAAAGTTAAGAGATTACAATTTGACAAAAAAGAGTGAATTGCAAAAATCTGGAGGAGCCATGTATGTCACACACATGCCTGCTTAAGGGGTGAATTCAGTGATCCTTTTGTTTTATGCTTCTGAGGTGACTCACTACTTTCCAATGTCATTGGAAACCTTTTGTATGGTGACTTTTCCCTCCTTCCATCCATAACATCCGAAGGCGCAATCAAACAGAGCAGGCCACCCACTCAGTCAGAATATGCTGTTCTCCACCGCAGTCAGCTGCAGTCAAACAGAGCACGCACAAGATGCTGCAGTTCAGTTGTCAAATGTTGATTGTTGTGAGTGAGTCAGCTGCTGTGCACTAAACATGACCAGCAGTTCTGCAGGCAAATGACTGCTGCTTTTATTTGCACTTTTACTGAGAAAGCCAAGAAATTGGGTATGTGATTTCAACAATCTTTGCAAGGAACTGTGGTCTCATGAAGACCACTTCTTCAGTTACTTTTGAATAGCTCATAAACAGTTCGAAACATTATATGAGCTCATTCAAAATGAACTGGAGAAAGTTCACAGGAAAGAATGTAAATTTATTTGAGGTATATTGTCTATGATAGCTTATTCTTCTATTGCTATTACTATTTTTCATTATTTACTGTAACATAATGAGATTTAATTCACTACTTACATATTTTCAAAACTATTAATAATCATAAAAATGCAGTTGCACTGTGTGTCGAGGGAAGTGCTGTAACAGAAGACATGGTTGGATGTCAGTGGAACTTGGAGCTTTGTACACTTATATGCCATTGGAGGATTCCAAATGAGTAGAGTTGCAGTTCTCTGTGATACATAGAACAGCTCTACCTGCATGCAGTAGTCATGTTCATGTTTAATGTTGTTACCAGCCCTGGTAGGGAATACGAGGGGCATGAACAGTGTCAGATGTTATGATCACTGTGAAGAACATACTTGTGCGAGACAGCGTTATCAGCACATGGCAGAGCTTGAAAGGGGCCTAATTGTGAGTCTTCATTGGATGGTCAAATCATGTAATATCCAGATTTTTGGGACATTCAGATGTGACAGTTGTCTGATGTTGGACTAAAAGGGAACATGAGTGCAGGCATACTCGTCATGAAAACACCTTACTGCCATGTGCGAGAAATGTCATACTTTGCACCAAGCGTGTCATAACCACTTCACATCTGTGCCTGCCAACCATGAAGAAGTAATGGACTCCCTAAAACCTTCTGTGTCATCCTGAACCATTAGTTGGAGACTATCAATAGGTGGGCTAGCGAATTTCTGTGTCACTCGTAGGCTGCTATCACGACACAGTTGGCTGCATTTTGAGTGAGGCCCTGACTGCTGATGAATGGTGTTTCCTTGTGTTCAGAGGCAAATCATGGTTCTGAACTGCCACCACTTTGAAATGTTATAAAGGACTGAATGAATACTTACACAGCTTCATTAAGCTATTGCTTTAGTGTGGATAACTGCATCAACTGTGTAAAGTCCGAGGTTACTATTAATACCACCTGCAAGATCATTAATATACAACATTCAGTGACTCTCCATTCAAGATAACATGCTGTGTTCTCCCTACCTAGGAATCCTCAATCCAGTTGCATATTTTGTCTGATACCAGCCACAGCTTCTTTCATTTCTTTTTGATTTTTTTTTTTTTTTTTTCACTAGAGGAGCTGACATTGCAGATTCATTTGACAACTCTTCTCTCAAGCCACATAATCAGGCAGTGGTTACACTAGCTCCTTACCATTCTATGATGGAAGATGTGGTGACAGTGTAGCAGAAAGAAACTCCATCTGACTTACCAATGGCCAATTTTGGTATCACTTTGGCTGAACCTGTGCCTCCCTTAATGAATTTTGGATATTTGCTACAGCAGTCTTGTAAGTTCTACCATTTTACTTATATGGCCTTACTGTCAATCAAACCACGTGCAAATTACTGATTTTATTTCATGTGCTGCATTTATTACTAACATATAGTACAGCTACATTAGCAAAAGCATAAATTGCTACTCACTGTGAAGACGACCAAAGTGTAACTGTCACATTGAATGGTAATCTGGAGTGGGGCAGGGAATGGGGAGGGATACCAGGGTATGGGTGCAGGGAGAGAAAAGCATTGTTTGGCATAACTAGCAGGGACATATAGTACATTTTGTTACTGTTATAACTTCCTTTGCATGCTATGGGATTCTTTATTGGATACAGGAGCAAGGAACAGATACTGTTCATGAACAGAGAATTCAGATTGTGAGGAAGCAAGCTGGGATATTTTTACTTCCCTTCTTGTTTTGCCATCTGCCTCCTCAAATTCGTTTTTTCATGTTGACTAATTACCATTAACATACACAAGTATAATCTGCATTTTCACAAAAGAAAAAGGTTGGCCCTTAGTCTTAAAGAATGTAACACCAGATCTAATTTTGTGCTTAGTTTTATGCAAGTAATTGATTTTTTAATTTATCTTGACTATTACTTAGTATCTTTCATTATACGGTAAAATCAGTAACTGTTTTGTAACTTAAATCCTATTGTTGACATATAAACAAATATAAATTCTGTGATAATCGTAAACATTTGGAAAACTAAATGCTAGTATTCTTAAAGTATCTATTTGGCTTTAGTCGGAAACATGTTAGCAAAGACAGGCCTTAATTAATTCATAAGTAATTAACAGTTTGGTCAAAAGTATTGTTTGAGTGCTTATATTCGATAATTTTAGCATTTAAACAAATAATTCTGCCTAAACCTTGTGGTAGGAAAAACTGCTAAAAAGGCAGAAGTTTTTGATGTATTCAGTTAATTTAATGAGTAAAGTTTTAATTGTAATTTCTATAAATTTAACTTTGAACAATGTGTAGTTTCGGCCCCTATTATTGTGAGGATATACGAGGGTTGCTCCAAAAGAAATGCACACTATTTTTGTAAAAATACAGTTTTCATTCTGCATGTGTGAAAGTTTTACAGTGTGTAGATACATCCTTCCTACTTGTTTTCAAACTTAGTTCAACCTGTTTCTGTGAGTGGCGCCATCACAGCACTTCTTCAAGATGGTTGCTACATTTGACATTCGTCAGAAGCAACGTGCTGTCGTAGAATTTCTGTGCTGTGAAAACGAGACAGTGGGAAACATCCACAAGAGGTTGAAAAAGGTGTATGGATATGCTTCTGTCAATCGCAGTACAGTTAGTCGGTGGGCAAGCAGGTTACATGATGAAAGTGGGCACGGCAATATTGAGGATTGTCCTCACAGTGGCAGGCCTCGTACTGCACACACTCCAGACAATGTGCAGAGAGTTAATGAATTGGTGACTGCTGACAGACGCATCACAGTGAACAAATTGTCACACTACGTTGGGATAGGGGAAGGAAGTGTTTGCAGAATACTGAAAGTGTTGGCGTTAAAAAAGGTTTGTGCCAGGTGGGTTCCCAGGATGTTGACAGTGGCTCACAAAGAAACAAGAAAAATGGTATGCAGTGAACTTTTGGAACAGTACGAGAATCGTGGAGATAATTTTCTTGGAAGAATTGGGACAGGTGATGAAACATGGCTCCATCATTTTTCACCAGAGATGAAGAGGCAATCAGTGGAGTGGCATCATGCAAATTCACCCAAGAAAAAAAAATTCATAACCACACCTTCTGCTGGAAAAGTCATGGCTACGGTGTTTTTTGATTCCGAAGGACTTTTGCTTGTGGAGATCATGCCAAGTGGAACCACCATAAATTCTGATGCATATGTGACAAACTGAAGAAACTTCAAGCTCGACTGAGTTGTGTTTGATCACATTGGCAAAAGCAGGATGTTTTGCTGTTGCACAACAATGCACGGCCACATGTCAGTCAAAAAACCATGGAAGCAATCACAAAACTTGGATGGACAACACTGAAACACCTGCCTTACAGTCCTGACTTGGCCCCATGTGACTATCATCACTTTGGGAAACTGAAAGACTCTCTTCTTGGAACAAGGTTTGAAGATGATGACTCCCTTGTGCACGCTGTGAAACAGTGGCTCCAACAGGTTGGTCCAGAATTTTACGATGCAGGTATACAGGAGCTGGTTCCAAGATGGTGTTAGGCAGTTGAGAGGGATGGAAATTATGTGGAGAAATGAAAATATTGTTCCTAAAGGATGTATCTACACACTGTAAAACTTTCAAACATGTAGAATAAAAGATAGGTTTAAAAAAAAGTAGTGTGCATTTCTTTTTGAGTGACCCTCGTATTAGGGCCAGATTTTTTGTTGTGAGACAGTCAGTCCACGGCCAAGTTTCAGATGAGGAACCTGTGTTGGTTAGAATGACAACAATGCATCAACTTAACAGTGAAATAAGTTTACACCAATAGGCTGTGTGTGAAAGAAATGATAGTGTCTGTTCAATTTATTTGAAAGACTGTGAACTGTGTGGTTAGGCTTTCACTGGTCATAGATGTATTGTAGCAGTATGTGGCTGTTCAACTGCAAACTATTAATGAGACTTATGGAGAGTTAAAACAATATAGCACTGGCCATATAACTGTGTAATATTGGGGGGTTGTGAACAGTGAAAGTAAAAAACTGTGAAATGCAAATGTGCATCTGTTGGATACATCATTTACAGTAGACAGTAGTTGAACTTCTACCCCTTTTTTTTTCAGCCAATACTTCAACACCAAGGACAATCAATGAAGAGATAAAGCAGGCAACATCGTCACAAGATATTAATTATTTCTATATCTAATATCAAATAGTAAAAATAATGCATAACTTTGTTCTGTAGTTGCAGTGTCAGTTGCTAACAGTAGATTTGAATGTAGAAATATGTACAGATACAAAAGATTTCAAAATCTGTCACTGTTCAATACAGTTTCTATTTAGAAGATGATGCACCCTGGCCACTATGAAAGACTGTAAGTGTTACTCAACTGACAAACACACAAAATAGGCTCAATGAACGAATGTGTCATCATGCTGCAGTGATGGCAGTAGGAAATGCAGCAGCATAGCTAGTGGTGTGTGTATTTGAAAATGCAGCTGACTGGTTAGCTGCTGGTACTGCAGTTACAGCCACGCGGGATTAGCCGAGCGGTCTAAGGCGCTGCAGTCATGGACTGTGCACCTGGTCCCGGTGGAGGTTCGAGTCCTCCCTCGGGCATGGGTGTGTGTGTTTGTCTTTAGGATAATTTAGGTTAAGTAGTGTGTAAGCTTAGGGACTGATGACCTTAGCAGTTAAGTCCCATAAGATTTCACACACATTTGAACATTTGAACTGCAGTTACAAATATTTAGCCACTGTTGAATCACACCACACCACTGCATTTTCACTCTACATGGGAAGAACAACTGTCTACATGTAGCCAAATATGTCCGTCAAGAATTGCACAATGTTTTATGATGACCATAATTACCTCAACCAATGGAGGAAATTTCGAAGAAAATTGAGATTGGCTTCATGGAATGGAGGCAATTTCCTAACTCCATTGGTAACATAGATGGGATCTCCCATATGCCGATAGATGATGAAAGGTTTAAATTACAAAAGAGAAGATCCTTCAAAGAAATTTTCAATAAACAAATATGCAGGGCACATCATGTGGTGGAAAATACTTTCAATATACTCATCTAGAAGTGGAGAATCTGTTTAAGGTGGATACACTTACAAGTTAATATGGTGAAAGTTGTTTCCAAAGCTTCATGTAACTTATGTAACTTCCCTTGAAATGGTAAAAAGTATATGCTTACTGACTAACAGGAACAGCTTGATGATAGACCAGCTAATACTTTTTCAAACACATAAAGGTTAAAGGAAAGATTTTGTGGTTCTTCTTGTGCTGTACAAGACCAGTTTCTGAAATATTTCATTAGTAATAAGTTGCAAAGTAACAAGGTATTCACACTTGGAATGTCCAGGGTGAAATAACAACAACGTTATGAAAAAGGATAGATTGCTAATGTCCATAAAGAGGAGACACTGAGTCGCAGACAAGTATAACAAAAAGTCTTTTCATTGTGCCCGTCTAAGAATCTGGGTCTCCTCTATATAATGAGTAGCAGTCTATCCTTTCATCTTTATACACAATTCTACGCAACTAAGCCACATTACAAAACCAGTAGTAAATGGGCTATCTTACCGTGACATGCAACACCTAACATTAAATTTTGAAAATTGTCAGGGTAAAACATCTATCACAATGGAGTACAGAAGGCCAATAAAACAGTCAAAAACTGAGAAATTTAGGAGATTGCTCAAAGAAATTAATTGGATGGATGTTGTAAACAAGACACAATTGAAAAATACAAAACATTCATTAATAAAGTTAGCACCTTATTTGAAAATTGTTTTCCCCTGAAGGTAACTTAAATTAAGCAGAAGTCTAATAAGAAACCATGGATCACACAAGGGATAAAGATATCATGTGAGACCAAAAGGAAACTCTCTCTGATATGTAGGGACACCTTTGACACTAGCATTATAGCTCATTACAAAAATTACTGCAAAATATTGATGAAGGTTATCCAGAAATCTAAACACTTGCATTACGAGAAAAGATAAATACATCCAGCAATAAAATAAAAAATAATATGGGATATAGTTAAGCCAGAGACAGATAGGACCAGAAATGAGGAGGAACAAATAGCTCTAAAAATAAATGAAATCCTGGTAACAAATGCATGTTGTGTTGCAAACCACTTAAACAAGTATTTTGTCTCTGTTACTGATAGCATGGTGTTGTCAGGTTCAGAAATAATGCAATGGAATATCTGAGACCAGTGCACACAACCAATCTCAGTAAAATGGAATTGACACTTACTTCACCCAAAGAAATAGAATCCATCATAAAGTCCTTGAAATCAAAGCATTCTAGTGGTTATGGTAACATATCAATAAAGTTAATAAAAGAGTGTTCATGTGAGTTTAGTCATACCTTAAGTTATTTGTGTAATCAATCACTTATCACAGGAACATTCCCGGACTGGCAAGAAAGGGACAAAGAAATGCCGTCAAATTACTGACCGATCTCACCTTTGCCAGATTTCTCAAAATTTTCCGAAAAGGTTCTGTTCAAGTGACTACTTAAGCACCTTAGTGAAAATAACACACTGTCAAAGTCACAGTTTGGGCTTCTTAAGGGTTCTAAGGCTATTTACACTTACAGTAAAAATGTCCTTTATTCATTAGACAACAAATTAGAGGCAATTGGCATATTCTGTGACTTGTCAAAGGCTTTTGACTGCGTGAATCACAGCATTCTTTTAAGTAAATTAAAATATTATGGCATCACTGGTAGTGAGGCAAAGTGGTTTCAGCCATAACTTACTAATAGAAAACAAAGGGTGTCATTATGTAACACTTCAGCAGTAAGCAATCAGACATCATCTAACTGGGAAGAAATTACATGTGGTGTTCCCCGAGGTTCCATACTAGGTCCAATACTTTTTCTTGTATATATTAATGACCTGTCATCTGTTACATTACCAGATGCCAAGTTTGTCTTATTTGCAGATGATAGAAATATTGCAATACATAGTAAATGAAATATAAATTTAGAAAGGGCAGCTAATCAAATTTTTACTGACATTAATAAGTGGTTTATAGCCAATTCACTGTCATTAAACTTTGAAAAGACCCACAATATGCACTTCAGAACTTCCAAGAGATTTCCTTCTAGTGTGTGTATAAAATATGATGACATGGAAATAGGAGAAGTTGAGAGTGTAAAATTTTGGGATTACAACTTGATAATAAATTCAGTTGGGAGTGACATACTAATGAACCGCTAAAGCACCTAAACCAATCAGTGTTTGCAATGTGAATGATGTCAGACATAGGAGATATACATATAAAAAACTGGCATATTTTGCTTATTTTCACTCCATTATGTCATATGGTGTCATACTTTGGGGGAACTCCACAAACCGAGAAAAATTTTTTAGAGAACAGAAGTGTATAATAAGAGTAATGTGTAGTGTAAATCCAAGAACATCATGTTGAAACCTATTCAAAGAATTGGGCATACTAACCACAACTTCTCAGTATATTTATTCCTTAATGAAGATTGTTGTAAATAATGCATCTCTTTTTCCAACTAACTGCTTAGTACACAGTATCAATAATAGAAATAAGAACAGTATACATAAAGATTTAAAATCACTTACTCTTGCCCAGAAAGGAGTCCAGTATTCAGCAACATATTATCAATAAGTTACCAGCAAACATTAGGAGTTTAGTTTCAGACAAGGCAGAATTTAAACATAGTTTAAAAGAATGTTTGGTGGCCAACTCCTTCTATTCCATCCATGAATTTCTCAAGTGCAGTAGACCATTTTAATGAAAATTTATTATACTTTAATTTTTGACAATACTTGGTTGTAATAGCCAAGTAATTAGCTACTGTGGAATGATGGATTTAATGAAAGCAGATGTAAGTATTAAACTTGTAAATATTAGAAGTTTAATTTCAATTCATGTACATAATTTTACTGTTTATTGACTGAGGATCATTAAAATTAATGAAACTCAAGTTTTTTTAATTACATTTTTGTAATGTGTTTATCTGACATGTTCCATACCCAGGAAGATCCCCTCTTTTTTGGGTCTATGAAATGAATAATTAATCTAATCAAATCAAATGAAACAACCTTTGGGGAAAATCACAACCTGCCAGCTGCCCATCGTGGGCAAGGGCAGGCTACTCCTGGCTACCACCTCCTGTTTGACTGGGCTGATGCCACTGCATGCAACGAAGAGACAGCAGCATGTGGTAGGTGCTGCTCAAGAGGGCTGCTTGCTCCTTCTTTTACCAAGACTTAACTCAGTACCTTTGCTCCATAAGACCCTGTTTCTCCTTGTCATTGTTTCAATCTGTAGCATATTCCGTTTATATATATTCTAATGGCATTTTCCTCATCTGAATCAATCACATTGGTTGCTGCTCATTTCTTTCCTTTCTAACTTTACCCTTTGATACTATAATCTTTTCTGCCACCTTTGTTAGATTCATCACCTGATTCTATCTCATCTGACTCACTTCAACTGTCATAATCACTATCTTTCTTGTTTCCCTCCTGCTCTATTTTCCTTGCCAATGTTTCATCATATTCATTATCCTTTTCTTACATATTTCTTCTGGACAATAATTTTCTGAACTACAAGACGCAATCAAATGACTACCAAACACCTGCCACAATGGGACCGTGGAATGGTTCCAGTCAAAAGTAATCACCATATGCATTAAGGCATTTATCCCCCTAGGAGCTGGAGATGATCAATTTGTGTTTCAGAGAATACCGTCGGCTGCTGACGGGTCCACTACTACACCCAATCTTGCACTTCCTCATCCAACTGAAACCAATATCCATCTGCAGGTCACCAAAGATGTGAAAATCACACAGTGAAAAAGCTGGGCTCTACAGAGAATGTTGCAGTGTTTTCCAATCAAACCACTGAAGCATAGCTTTCATCCAATTAACAGTGTGGGGGTAGTCCTTATTGTGCAACAGAATGATTGTGTCTGACAGCATTCCTGGGTGTTTTGACTTTATGACCCATAACAGTTTCTGCAAAGTGTCCTCATAGCACTGTGCACTGATTGTGGTTCCACGTTTCATGCCTCCACTTCAGTGATTTGGTTGGGAAACACTACAACATACTCCATACAGCCTGGATCTTTCACTGTATGGTTTTCACATTTTTGACAACCTGAAGAATGACATGTGGATGTTATTTTCAGTTGGACAAGAAAGTGCAAGAGTGGGTGCGGTTGTGGATTTGTCAGTAGCTGACTGTGTCCTACGAAACAGGAACTGATTGTCTTGTCTCCCAGTGGGATAAATGTCTTAACACATGTGGTGGTTACTTTTGAATGGAACCATTTCATTGTCCTGTTGTGGTGGGTGTTTGGTTTTCATTTGACTGAACCCTTATAATAACAGTATTGATATCTACTCTATTTTTCTGTCATTTCAATTCACCTGCTGATATACTGATGCATTCATAAACCTCCCTCTTAGTAGGATTATGGTCCCTCCCAACTAATTCCAGTTTGAACCTAAATCTGTTCTGATGTCTATTCTGTCCTTCCTCAAAGAATCTACACTAATATTCCTGGGCTTTATTTCTGATTGCAAAAATTTGGTTGTTGCTTTCCAAGGTTCTGAAATTGCTTTCCCTTCTGATTTCATAGATTCTGTATCTGTTTTCTTTATTTCTAAGAGTAGCTGTTTTTTTTCCATGGAGATCTGAAAACCATTGACACCTATTCTTGGTCTTTAATGTTCAATTTGATCTCACCTTTATACTCAATGTAATTTTAATAAGCCTCTTCCAATCACTCAAGGTCACTAGATATGTTACACTTACTGGTGACTTCTAGTTTAAACAGAATATGTTTATACAGGTATGTGGTTTAATTACTAGACTGTTCTTTCACATAGGTCGCTGAGCTGTTGCAGCTTCTGTGAGGGCACATGCGCGATCCTACTGGCGCCACTTGTGTGCATGTCCTATCGATTCTGGCCCTTGTTGTACCATCTTTGCTTGGTTATGTGTTCCCTCTGGGACAATGTGGTAGTGAGTGGCATGTGGGACATGGAGCTGGACAGATGGGGTGAGTACTCGGCGTCCCGGTAATTGCAGTGAGATGAAACTATTGACTGTAGGGCTATGGGGGAATGAATTTTCCTGCAGTATTGTCCATTGATACCAGAGAGTTAGCAGGCAAGGAGCAGCTCTTATCGAATGTATCCTGGTTATGAAGTGCATCAGTCAGTTGTGGTCTACTCCATACGCCGAGATGTACTAAACAACTTGTTAGCAGATATGAGCAGGATGGCACTATTATCCGGTGCCTACCTGGAGTCCTGAAGCTATTAGCCTCCTTGGCATTTATTTGAAATTATATATGAAGACTGTTCAGTAGGTACTGTACTTAAAGAATGTTAATTCTGCCCTGGTGTGAGGTGACCAGGAATTTGGTTCCTTTATGCCTTTCAGCAACCCCTTTGGGGCTGTGTGTGCCAATCCGAGGTTTCTGTAAGTGCCAAGCTAATATTTTGCAATGTTAATCTGGTACTTGAAATCATTATTTGTTATCATTGAGTATTTTATACTACTGACCATGACTTCTGTTTGTTGTAGACCTCATGGCCCTTCCTGGGGCGAGTTATTGGATTTGACCTGTAACTAAAGCTGCGCTAAGCCTAAAGGTATGTACATGCAGGTAATGTGTGTGTGCGTGCTTGTATTTGCACACTCGCTTGCTCCATGTTGAGCAGGCCTTTGGGTTACACATGTACATTTTAACTGGCCTTCTGCCATTTGGTGCATATCCAAATTACAGTATCTATTAGTCCCTAAGAGGCCCCAGTAATGGTATACGTTGACTTATTTGATTTTGTTTGATTATTATGTGATTATTTTCTTTAAAATGACTTTGTACATTGTTTCTTGTTATTGCTAGGAAGGTTAACCTGTAATGTTTATGAGTGGACCACTCCTATATTGAAGTTTTAATGGTTGGTCTTCTTGCAAATAAACTTTAATTCTCCATTTAAGTATTGCTATGTATGTTAATTTCCATCAAACTGGTGGACAAAGAGATTAACACAATTATAGCTTTCAGCCATTAAGGCCTTTGTCAGCAGTAGACACACATCCACACATGCGTGCGCGCGCGTGCACACACACACACACACACACACACACACACACACACACACACACACACACACACACACACACACACACACACGTGTCTGCAGTCTCAGAGAGCTGAAACCACACTGTGAGCAGGAGCACCAGTGTATGATGGGAGTGGCAACTGGGTGGAGGTAAGGAGGAGGCTGGGGCAGGGAGGGGGAGGGATAGTATGGTGGGAGTGGTGGACAGAGAAGTGTTGCAGTTAAGACGGAGGGCGCCACTCATCCGTTTGTTCCCATGGTACCGACCGTGCCTGACATATCGTGCTTACGTGACTCATCAGGGACATTGCAACTGGCCGTTGTTCGGGACATGTTTACTAGTAACACGCCCACGCCAGTAGTGTAGTGCCGGGTTACAGGACAGCCTATCCTACCATGAGACAGTAGGACTTCCAAGATACGCCAAAGCACCCGCCACACACCCGCTATGTGCAGTGCCATATCTTTCAAACAGTGCTTCTAATGACAGTCGCGCGCACGATGTGAACACACTCACCATGCAGGCAGCCACCCCACATGCTGGTAAACATTCCCCCTCTCTTGTGTGCCAGCCATGTGATTCAGTGGCCATTGCTGCTCCCCGCATGATGCCAATGCCTCTCTTGCCCACGCCGGTTACTCAAGGCAAAGCTAACAACAGACAGTCGCTGCACGCCCCGATCCGCTCCGTGCTGCACGCGCAGCTGACCTCTCCATACAAGCGCATGCCATGCTCATGTAATAGGCATGTGACTTTCATGCTGCCTTTTCCCACTTGTGCTAATGGCTACGCCTAATCGAACTCCACTCGTCCCAAAACTTGACGTCAGGATGTTACTCAGTCTCGTGTGCTGTTCTGTCTTTTCCGTCACTGACGGAACGACACACAAGATAATTACCACTGCCGGCCCTCCTATTAGGCACAAGATTAGATGCCTCAACCCCATTAAATTGCGCGCGCGGCCCAGCAGCAAATTAACAAACTTCTGGAGGCAGGCATTCAGCAGCCATCGGACAGCAATTGGTCTTCACTGATTTATCTTGTCACCAAACACAATGGTTCTTTTCGAATGTGTGGTGATTACAGATGCTTAAATGCTCATACCATAATGGACAATTACCCAGTGCCAAACATAAACGATTTCACCCATATGTTATCGAGCACCACAATCTTCAGTGTGATTGACTGTAAACGTGCCTGTCACCAGATTCCCGTAGCGCTGGAAGACATTCCAAAGACTGCTATCATCACGCAGCTCGATTTGTTCCAATACAACTTCATGCCATTCAGCTTAAGGAATGCGGCACAAATGTGGCAATGTTTCATTGACTCAATCTTATGACAGTTCTAGTTCTGCTTTGCATGCCTCGATGACACCCTCATTTTCAGCAAGTCGACTGAGGACCACGAAGATCATTTATCCCAGGTCCACCAGGCCTTAAACTCCAATGGTGTCGAGGTCAACAAAGATAAATTCCATTTGCGTCAGTCTTCTGTGACATTTTTGGGTTACACCACCTCCACAGACGGAATACAGCCTCCCAAATCCCGCGTGCAGGCTATCACGTCATTGCCACCCCTAGCTACGTACAAACAACTCCGATGTTTCCTGGGTACTATAAATTACTACCATAGACATCTACCTTCTGCCACTGCCGTGCAGGCCCCACTGATGGACTCGCTGTCCGGCAAACAGACTTTGGGCCTTAAGCCAGTCTGTTGGACTGAACCTACGCTAGAGGCCTTCGGCTCTAAAGACAGCATTAGCTCATGCCGTCGTACTCGCCCACCCCAATCCGTCTGCCAAAATGTTCATCACTACGGATGCCAGAGACCTCACGGTCGGGTCAGTATTACAGCAACACAAAGGCGACACGGTTTCACCTCTTCATTTCTTCTCTAAAAAACTGTCTACAGCACAGAAGACATATTCCCCTTATGATAGAGAACTTCTGGTGGTCTATGAAGCCGTCAAACACTTTCAACCTGACATCGAGGGCCATTCTTTCTTCATCCTTACTGACCACAAACCACTGGCAGACGCTTTCTGCAACCCTCTCGAGGATCCACCCCCTGGGCATTTCCACCACTTCAGCCTGGTCTCTCAATTTACTATGGACGTACGCTACCTCAAAGGCACGGAAAACATCCCTGCTGATTTCTTTTCATGGATCAATACTGTCTGACGCATCATCGATTTATCCAACCTAGCTGCTCTCCAGGCCTCTGACGAGGAATCTCAAGCTCTCCTCACGGATCCTCAGACATTGCTTGTGTTTACCAAAGCCAAGTTCCCCGGCATTTCGGATGAAGTGTGGTGCGACTCTTTTACCGACACTCTGCAGCTGTTGCTCCCTCCCATGTTGCGCCGACAAGCTTTCAACGCCTTGCATAACCTCACCCACCCTGGCATCTGCACCACCACATGCCTCGTTATTGAGCATTTTGTTTGGAAAAATGTTAAGCAGGACTGTCAAACCTGGGAACACAGGTGCATTTCCCGCTAATGCAACAAAATCAGACACCACACCTCTCCCCCCCTTGGCAAGTTTGACATTCCACAAGGATGTTTTCGTCATGTACATATTGACATTATTGGCCCTCTGCCACCGTTAGAGGGCCACAGATATATCCTCTCCGCAATCGACTGCATGTCTCGTTGGTGGAAGCTGTTCCTTTACCCAACATCACAGCAGAAACTGTGGCCAAGGGATTCGTCTCATCATGAATCGCTAGGTTCAGTTGCCCGTCCACCATCACCAATGACCAGGGTCGACAGTTTGAGTCTGCTCTTTTCACGATTCTATGTAACCTTTGCAGTATTAAAAAAATTTATACAACAGCCTACCACCCACAAAGCAATGGTTTAGTGGAATGATAGGACCACACCCTTAAAACAGCACTTGGGTGCCATGACTGCCTCTGGTCTGAGGTGCTTCCTTGGGTGTTACATGGTATCCATTCGACCTTTGAACCTGATTAACAGGGAACCACCTCCGAATTCGTTTTTGGCAAGAACCCGGTTCTACATGGGGAACTTATCCTGCCTCAAGCACCCAAGGATTTCCCCACCTCCCAAGACTTTATTTGTAGAATAGGCACCCACTTTAGACATGCACAATACATCTGCCTGTCAGTCCTTTCCCGCCGGACACTTATATGCCAACCTCATGCAACACATGCTCCCACGTTATGCTCAGGGACGATTCCGTTAGACAACCCCTGCTACCCCCATACCTCGGCCCCTTTGAAGTATTCCGGAGGGGCGAGATGACGTTCGACATTATGGTTAAAGATCACCCGCAGACTGTTTCACTACACAGGCTCAAGCCTGCTTTTGTAGACTCTGACACCCCTCTGCTGTCCCAGTCAAACCATCTGGACAAATTTTCCATTGCCGAGCCCGATAATGAGTTATCCCGTGGTAGGGTCTTCTCTTTCTGATGATTTGTCACCGCAGTTTGCGGGTTTCCCAAGCATGTCGTTATCAACCCCATGCGCAGGTTTTGATGATGTTTCATCTACTGCAGAGACTTGCTCCCCGACTTTCAACTTGCGCTGCAATTTACCACCTAACTGCATCGAAAACGTGTCGATTGTCACTTTTGATGACTGTGTGCTCCTGCTCCTCACAGATGCTGCAGACTCGACACTCAACGAGGAACAGGATGTCAAGATAGTGCATAGCCTGTCCCTCCCCCGAGAGTGCGATCCATCAAGAGTTCGTGCATTCATCTCCTTGGATGGCTTGACCTGCATTAGGAGCAGGCACGCTCGCATGCTGCACCCCTCCCCACACCTCTGCTCCCAGGCCAGCCAACACATCGTCCACCTCCGCTGGCTGTCTGATTACGATGTGGACCTGCAGCCTGTCACTGTGCATTCGAACTCTGCCCTGACTGAGATGGAGCTTCCAGTCGTGCGCCTGCCACCTCGCACTACTCACTCTGACGCTGACGCCCACACTACCTCCCTTCAGGCATCACAGTGTACACATGTATCTTTCTTTGTGCTGAAATATATGTATGTATAAACAAATATGGGAACAGTTTGTTGCGTATTCAGTTATCCGTTTTCCTGTTTCCCCTACTATTGTACAGCAGATGCTATTAATTTCACACTCTCAAATTTATCTAAATCTATAAATTTGTGAACACCAGAATGTAGACTCATGAGCAGCCACTGCCTAAAGCAGGAGTGCAGCATTCTTCCATGAGGCAGTAAATATGTAATATATCCTGAGTTCTATTCCGCACCTTGTGGCAGTCAAGCTCTCACAACCGGAGAAAGTGTTTTAAGTTACTTTTGTGTGTTTTTGATGTGAAATTTGTATAGTTTTCATTAAGTGTTGGGTGTACCTAAATCTATTTAAAAAACAGATACCAGAACTGTCAGCTATAAGCTTCCGGTATCCTCCTGATCTCCTCAACTGTAGTTAGTGCATTATCTTTAGATTTCCATAAAAAGGTATAGGGGAAATTGGTAGAAGTACACAGATTTAATGGAGGTCAAAGATCATGGGGTATATATTTACCCTATCAAGAATCTAATGTGAACTTTTACCTCCTAACCTCTTGTGCAGTCCCTTCTAGCAAATTCCAGGTTTTTTTTTATTGATGTTTACTTATCTTAGATGCCTCACTATTCACCTTAGAGAACTTAAATTAATTTTTCTTTTTGTAGTTTTTCTTTCACTGGGTGGTGGTTTTTTCAAACAGCCCTATTCTCAAACACATCTCAAACATAATCAGAGAGTGCTATTTTTTTCCAGAAACCAATCAAGAACATCAACTCAACAGCCATTTATAGAGCCAATCAACCATCGACTTCCTGAACTAATTGAAAGTGGGAGCTCAATACTACAAGCAGCCAAAGCTACTGGGCTTTTAGAGGCTACTTTAAGAAAAGTCTTAAAACTGGCAAAGGTAGTGAGCACCTCAGCCAATTTACAAAAACTTTTTCATTGAAGGGAGGGCAAGCAATATAGTGGCACTGCATTTCCCTCAATAAAAACTTTTTTGGCCTTAATCTCAGACTGTTATGACATTTACTACTTGGATTTCCTGAAAAATAAAAGTTTGTGGTCTGTTTCTCCATGTACCTATTTGTAATCCTTCGCATCTCCTTCAATAAGGGGTAAAAGTATGCATGTTCCCCCCAGGCCACAAACTCTTATCCCACAGCGGGTAAGAATACAAAAAATTATTTTATAGGAAAACTTTTACTACTCCTCTAATAATAACTATATGACAATGAAACTTTCACGCAATGTTACCAAGATTTTACAGTAGATGTTGCTTGAGTAATTTATTGCTACAAGTTTTTTAAAAATATTTAGTAAAACCAATAAATGCATACTTCTTCACCACCTACCTTATTTTGGATATCTGCTTTCAACAACATATGGAATAATGTTATGGAGTTTTGGTGGCATAACATCTCTGATTCTAAATGAGGATCGCTGCCCCATGAGGCAGTGGGAGTTAGTATGCTGTGTATACCCATAATGCTTGCACATGTTATGTATATGTGCTTACTAATAAGTGGTGTGTCACTATCCTGCTATCACACTGGCAGTACCCCTACCCTGAATTTACATGTCACTCCAAATTTTATCTGTTAAGTTGAAAACCTGCTGCGCCAGTTACACCATCAACAATGCTGCTGTTACAAATAATACAACTTCACCATTTCTTTGGCAATATCGACAACATCTCTCAACCAGTGCTCATGAATTCCAACCCGTGTGCAAAATCACCAAATATCCACCAAGGCTTGGACAATACTTAAAGGGCTGGATAATATAGCGACAATGCCTTCATTGTTTGCCACATCTTTGGACCAATCTTGTATTGCTGCTGATACCAGCAAGTGAACTGTGCCACGATGAGTGTCAAATTTACTGAGTGATTTTATGATAAACATTCCAGATTTGACACCAAATGAATCTATTCCTGATATTTCAGACAAAAGCACAGCAAAGAGTCACAATAAACAATGGACTCCTGCCTCCATAACAAATGTTGATCTAAGTACTTTCAACTTTCACACAGGGTAAAACATCACAGGTTCGAGTGCTAGTGATGATGAGCATTACGACACTCACATTAATGACATGAAACATATGGACACCTCCCACAATGCTTTTATGGCTGAACAACAGTGGCCTGCACCATACCACTCCATTGTTCTGTTTCATCATTCATCTGACAACAGACTGTGGGGTCAAGGTTTGTATCATCTTTCAATATCTCTGCATTCCGATTTTTCCAATCCTGTTCTGACCATTGTGACTGAATGCGAGTTCCACGAGACAGACTGTGGTGTCTCTCATAGCCCAACTTCACCAGGAATCAGGCATCACAACTTACTTGCTTTCAGTCCAGCACTATGCTTCGCATTTGCATCAGCCGCACCCAGCACCAAACCAGTGATGGACTCCAAGAATGCATTTTTCATTACCTCGCCTCAGCAAGGTCAGATGCTGCTGCTTTCTAGTTTGAGTGACATCACACCTGCATCAGCCATGCCGCAAATGACTGCACATCTGCACAAACTCCATGACACACAGACAGTGCCGCTGGATAATAGATGGACTGTACCTTTCTTCATTATAGTTCCAGGGGCTCATGTGCATGCATTTTCCACCATCTCAGACATATGACATTGGGAAAGTCATACCGACCGCATTGGCCCCAGAACTACACTCACATGCACGGCTGTTCTTTGAACAGTTAGTCAAATTCTATGCACATTGCAGTACGATGCTGAAGCCACCCATGCCACGACATGACCCGCCTCATCACATGCTACCCCATGTCAAGCCACATTTCCTGCCTGTCTTGCACACCCACACTCCCACTCCTTCCTCTCCATGCCACACCCACCTTGCAATGGTGCCTTACAGTCAAACCACTGACATGCACCAGACCATCCATTATCAGCTGAAACTACCATTGCTCCACATGAATTCTCCTGCAATGTTTTTTGTGCTCAACAACTGTTTGATGTCATCCAGTGGTAGCGATGCAAATTTTATTGCCAGTGCCACATGCATCTCCATGCCAAAACACCAGTGCCACTGTGCTGTCAGTGCCATGATGCATACTTATTCATTGCACTCATATAAAAACATTCATGCTTCATGTATTGACAAAAAAAGGAACTACACATTAATGTACCATAATTTATATTAATATTTACAAGCAAAATACTTTAAAATAATCCTCAGATAAGCATTCCATTCACATTTAAGAACAGTATTTTTTTCACTTTATCCACTGACAGGCTGTTTCATCTGTTAGTAAAAATTTGACCAGCTTTTGAAAACACACGTTTGGCAGGGATGGATATTGCTACAACACACACCTTTCTTCCAAAACACCATTTTAACAGATCTGCCTGCCTAGCTATTAAGGGGTCTTTCAGGTGTAACCTGACTCACCCAGACATCACCATTAAATGTCTCTGTCTCTGCAAAAGTTTCGAAAGCTTCAAGAGGCTTAAGATATAAAAAAGAAGAACTTTTTACTTATGTTCATTTTGTCTAGTTGTTGGCTGCAGTTCTCGCATCGGGAGGTAAATTCTTGAGGCTGAAATTTTGATGTAGTGGGTTCCAAATGACTAGATAATGTTTGAAGATTTGCCTGTTTTACTCTTGAATTTTATTTTTTGTCACATTTTTAAATATCACACGGTTTTTACAATTTCCACTTCTATACACCACAAATTAAATTGTTATTGACAAAATTAAAAAAAAAAAAAAACCTCTGATTCCATCAGAGGCATGCCCGCTACTACTAAATTTTGTGGTACTAACAATATTCCAACGAAACTTCCTAGCAGATTAAAACTGTGTGCCGGACCGAGACTTGAACTTGGGACCTTTGCCTTTCGTGGGCAAGAGCTGTACCATCTGAGCTACCCAAGCGTGACTCATGACCCGTCCTCAGAGCTTCAGTTCTACCAGTACCTAGTCTCCTACCTTCCAAACTTCACAGAAGGTCTTCTGCAAGCCTAGCAGAACTTGTCCATGAAAGGCAAAGGTCCTGAGTCTGAGTCTCAGTATGGCACACAGTTTTAATCTGCCAGGAAATTTCATATCAGTGCACACTCTGCTGCATAGTGTAAATCTCATTCTGGAAACATCCCCCAGGCTGTGGCTAAGACATGTCTCTGAAATATCCTTTCTTCCAGGAGTGCTAGTTCTGCTAGGTTCCCAGAAGAGCATCTGTGAAGTTTGAAAGGTAGGAGACGAGGTACTGGCAGAATTGAAGCTGTGAGGACGTGTCGTTAGTCATACTTGGGTAGCTCAGATGGTACAGTTCTTGCCTGAGAAAGGCAAAGGTCTTGAGTTCGAATCTCGGTCTGGCACACAGTTTTAATTTGCCAGGAAGTTTCATATCAGTGCACACACCATTGCAGAGTGAAAGTCTCATTCTGAATATTCCAAAGAGCTTACAAAACGGAAGAGTTTACAAACTTGCTTGACAAAGGAAGAATCATCACCAAGTTATATCATTATTTTGTAAATGAATCCAGAAATAAATTTAATAATTAGTGTTAGATTTGCAATTAATAGTATGAATTTTAAATGTGCCAGACATTTTGTAATTTCAAATATTTTTAAAAGAAGAGTAATTTTAGTTGTATCAATTGTAACAAATGAATTTCTTTTTATACATTTTAGCCTAGAACATAATACATTATATACAAAATCATATGAAATTCTTTCAGTGAAACAGCCAAGATAATGTTCACCTATATGAGATCCGAAATTAATCATGGTATCGGCTATTTCTTAAAAAAAAAAGGTCATGTTAGAAAAGGGTGTACCTTTACACTGGTACCTGTAATAAAAAGATAAAAATAAATGTTATTTCTCTAATCTGAATGTCCAGTGACTGAGTTCATGTTTCAGTAGAATGTCACTCCGAATATTTTAAAGTGACTAAAATAATAATAGCAATAAACATACATTTAGGTGGCTTATCCATTTACTTCTATAAATTGAGACATAGGTGTTGAAAATTGTGGTTGCTGACATCTTGCTAAGTCCTCACTGTAGGTAGCCCATGGTGAAAATTTGCCTATTTCGTGTTCATCAGCAACTGTGTATGCAGGTATGCAGCAACAGGACTTCCAGTTTTCCATGCACTCTCTTCTGGATGGGATCTTAAAATTAGGTCTGCTACATTGATGATTAAATCTTCCTTGATCTTTCTGGCATCAATAAGATTGTAAAATATGCTTTCTTTCTTGAACCTAGGATCCAAGAATGTATGGGTTGACACTAGTGTGTCTATAACTTGCTTCATGAGGCTATGAAACTTCTTTGAATTGAAGTAATCTCTTCCTTCAAACAATCACCTTCAGTGCCAATACATATTGATCTGCACTTATTTCATCTGTCACTATTTTGAATGGCTTCAAAACTGCACACATATCATGAATAATGAGCCATTCTTCCATTGCAATGGTGGGACTCTTAGTGATTAGCATCTATACAGTAAAGCAGCCATGCTTTTCACAGCACTTGGAGGTTTATGGAAGAGCCTGATCATGTAAAATGTCATGTTCTACCTAGATGATACACTGTACATCGTTGGTGCTGCAAATGTTATGATTTTGATCAAGACAAACTTATGCTGCAGTGTTCTTCATCAGGATGACTGTATAGAAGTGTTTTCTGTGCAATACACACGTTTATTTATGCTGAAGAGCCAAAGAAACTGGTACACCTGCCTCACATCATGTAGGGCTCCTGTGAGCATGCAGAAGTGCTGCAACATGACGTGGCTTGGACTCGATTAATGTCTGAAGTAGTGTTGGAGGGAACTGACACCATGAATCCTGCAGGGCTGTCTATAAATCCGTAACAGTACAAGAGGATGGAAATCTCTTCTGAATATCACATTGCAAGGCATCCCAGATATGCTCAATAAAGTTCATTTTTGGGTAGTTTGGTGGCCAGCAGAAGTGTTTTAACTCAGAAGAGTATTCCTGGAGCCACTCTGTAGCGATTCTGGATGTGTGGGGTTTGCGTTGTCCAGCTGGAGTTGCACAAGTCTGTCGGAATACACGCTGGACACAAATGGATGCAGGTGATCAGACAGGATGCTTACATACATGTCAACAGTCAGAGTCACATCTAGATGTATCATGGGTTCCATATCACTTCAACTGCACATGTCCGACACTACGACAGAGCCTTCACCAGCTTGAACAGTCCCCTACTGACAAGCAGCATCCATGGATTCATGATGTTGTCCCCATACCCGTACATGTCCATCTGCTTGTTACAATTAAATGAGACTCATCCGACCATGCAACATGTTTCCAGTCATTAACAGTCCAATGTCAATGTTGATGGGCCCAGGTGAGGCATAAAGTTTTGTGTCGTGCAGTCATCAAAGGCACACGAGTGGCCCTTTGGCTCCAAAAGCCCATATAGATGATGTTTCATTGAATGGTTCACACGCTGACACTTGTTGATGGCGCAGCATTGAAGTCTGCAGCAATTTACAAAAGGTTGAAATTCTGTCATGTCGAACGATTCTCTTCAGTCATCTTTGGTCCAGTTCTTGCAGGATCTTTTTCTGGCTGCAGCACTGTCAGAGATTTGATGTTTTGTTGGATTCCTGATATTCACGGTACACTCATGAAATGGTTGTATGGGAAAATCCCCACTTCACTGCTACCGCAGAGATGCTGTGTCCCATTGCTTGTGCACCACGTTCAAACTTGCTTAAGTCTTGATAACCTGCCATTGTAGCAGCAGTAACTGATCTAACAACTGTCCCAGACACTTGTTGCCTTATATAGGCATTTACAAACACAGTGCCATATTCTGCCAGTTTACATACATATGTATTTGAATGTGCGTGCCTATACCAGTTTGTTTGGCACTTCAGTGTATATATAAAAGCTGACATAGGAATTTTGCCTTGTGTGAGACCGCTTGTACAATACTGCACTTTGATTTAAAGTTCTATATTGGCATATTTTACTGTTCTCATTACTTCTCCTGCCTAATGTTTCATTGACTGTATCGATACCCATCTGTATTGTGATATATTGTGAAATTTTGAACATTCGGGTGTGCTGCAATAAACTGGTACTCTTGTTGTCAATTGTTGGCTTAAACTAAATTGTGCTCTTTTAAAATTATTAAGTACAGTAGGTCTAGCCTCATTCAGAACAATCTTTCTCTAATGTCATTGTACAATTATGTGAGAAATAGGTTAGTTTCAGAATTTTCAGATACTTACAAAACCATAGTTCTGTAAGTTAGTGATACAAATGTTTTGGATATGTAAATCAATTCATAGCAAATCAGTGTGTATGGTTCACAGTTCAGCCAAAGTACATCACCCCTGAATTTCATTGTGTATTAAAGCAAAATAAAAATGAATTTCTGAGAATTTTCAGAAGCTACCATTGCCCTCTGCATAATGTATGAGCAATTTGTGACAAATCGGGGCTTGTGATTTAGTTCCTATAGCAGATTTTCTAACTAACATATTGTGTTACATCTAGTTTTCTCCTAAGGGGGAGTAGCCCTATATATTATCTGCATTTGTGATAAATTAGCTCTGTTTTAGAGTTTGCTAACAACCATAATTTACATCAAAATGTTTTAGAAAACTAATAATTTTTATCACAGGTTTTGTGTTGCCTCAATAGAAATTTCATTTTGTGTACCTGCTTCAATTCTTATACAGCATTAGCAAATTTTTAGCTCAACAGATTAGAAGATAGTCAGCAGGTTTCATTTAAAGTCATTTGTTCATTGCCTTGTAATACATTATGCCTGCCAAAATGCAGCCCCACTGTGAATGCTGTTCTCAAACATGGGATGAGTCACTTAACATTTGTAAGTAGATGGACATCACCCTGACTACTGTCAAATGATTGGTAGCTGCTGTAGAGTGTTGGAAGAGCTCCTGAGAGTCATGTACCTGTGATACCTGTGTCAGAGGTATCTCAAGTACCATCCTCTCCTGTGGATCCTGTCTCCTCTGCAGAGAGTACAGGATCTGTCATTATTTGTCCACTTGGCTGCTGCGAGTTGTAATCTTACCCTCACATCATTTGTTGTTTGTCAGTCTTCAAAGTAATTAACTCTTTTAATAAGCTTTGAGAGGAGTAAGATTTACAAATAAACTTTTTTACGTATCTTCTTTTCTCATAAATGGCTCCAGTTCATCACATCTAGAGGTTGATTCTTGAGACTGAAATTTTTGACTTTATAAGTTCCAAATGACATGATAATAGTGAAGAATTGCCTGTTTTTATCTTGATTTTTATTTTTTAACATTTTTGTATATCACACCATCTTCAAAATCTTCACTTTTGAATTGAAAATTACATTGCTATTGCCAAAATTAAAAACATGTCAGATCACATAGAGGCATGCCCACTCTTCTCATTCTGTGTGCCCTATCAATATTCCAAAGAGCTTACAAATTTTCTTGACAAATGAATGTCGACTAATGTATATCATTATTTTACAAATGCATCCAGAAATAAATTTAATAAATATTGTCAGATTGTGCAACTAACAATAGGAATTTTAAGTATGCCAAATATTTCTTATTTTCAAATGTTTCTAAAACAATAGTAATTAACGACTGTTACAACAAAAATAAATTAATTTGTTTTTGTACATTTTATCCTGAAATATAATACATCATGTACAAAATCATATGAAAGTCCTTTAGGTAAATGGCAGAGGTAATATTAACCTATACAAGATTCGAAAATATTTTTGGTATCAATTTCTTCTGTTGAAGTAAGGTAATGTTAGAGGAGGGTGTCCTTTTACAGACTGGTGTGTCAATGATAGATCTGGGTGACATGTGGGGTGGGGAGCAGGGAGGACCAATCCTCCTAATCAACTAGTTTGAGATGCTGTCTTTCACTGGAAGTGACTGAGCCATTGGGATTCACTTCACATGGTTTGGGGAAACCTGCTCTGTCTGGTGTCAGGAGGATGCAAACGCAAAAGGGTAGGGGTCTATTAATCATCAGCAGTTCAAATGTACAGCAAATGATGGTATGCCTTAAGGAAATGGCAACAAGGGACAGGAAAGGGTACCATGTGCACTCAGTGTGTATGTCTGGGGGCCTCATTCAACATGTTGAAGAGGCTATTTTGGCAGCTGTTGAGGGAACAGAGTCCAACCAATGGCAGATTGTGTCACACTTTGGAACAAATGATGCCTGTTGTCAGGGCTCTGAGGTCTTTCTTGGGTCATTCCAGCAACTGGAAAAGAAAGTTGTGAAGACCAGCCTCGCACCTGGAGTTTCAACAAAGCTCACAATTCACAGTATTGTCTCCAGAACTGATTGTGGTACTTTGATTTTGAGTTGAGTGGAAGGATTGAACCAGAGACTTCGAAGGTTCTGTGACAAGTTAGGCTGTGAATTTCTGGACTTGCACCATAGGGTTGAGAACTGTAGGGTTCCCATAAATAGGTCAGATGTGCACTACACACCAGAGGCTGCTACTATGGTAGCTGGCTGTGAGTGAGGTGCACATAAGGTTTTTTTTAGATTAGTCAACTCTCCGTACAGTCCATATAATGATAGCAACCTAGACGTATAAGTGTGATATTGAAAGAAATGCCCCCACCGGTGAGAGTATTAAAATCCTAATGGTAAACTGCCAAAGCATTTGTAATAAAATGCCAGAGTTTGAAGCACTCATGAAAAGCAATGAAGCTCACATAATACTAGGTGCAGAAAGCTGGTTAGAATCTGAAATTGACAGCAATGGAATTTTTGGGGAAAATGTAAGTGTACACGAAAGGATAGGCAAACTGGAAATGGAGGTGCTGTATTTGTTGCAGTAGACAAAAAACTTAAATCCACTATTTAGGCAAGACACAGTATCATGGGTGGACCTAAAATAATAATTGGATCCTTTTATCACCCACCAGACTCATCTCCTGATGTAACTGAAAACTTTAGAGAAAACCTCAGTTCACTTGTACGTAAGATCCCTAATCATACTATAACCATTGGTGGAGACTTAAATCATACAACAATTAATTGGGAAAATTACAGTTTTCTTAGTGGTGGGCATGAAAATGCATCCTGTGAATCTTTACTGAATGCCTTCTCAGAAAACTACCTAGAACATATAGTTAGGAACCCCACTCATGATGGAAATATTTTGGATCTAATGGCAACGAACAGGCTTGACATCTTTGAGGATGTCCACACTGAAGCCGGTATCAGTGACCATGAAACAGTTGTGGCAACAATGATTAGCAAAGAACAACTAAAACAAGCAGAAAGATATACGTTCAATTAACTAGATAAAAAATCAGTAGTGTCATATCTTGGAATTTGAACCTTTCAGCGCATGGCAAGAGCATGTAGCGGAAGTGTGGCTCAGGTTTAAAAGAATAGTTGACCATGCACTGGATAGATATGTATTCAGTAGAACAGTTCATAATAGGAGGGAACATCCATGGTATACAGTCACTGTAAATAAACTTCTAAAGAAAAAGAGATTACTGCATAATAGATATAAAATAAAGTGTAGGGCTATAGATAGAGATATGCTGAATGAAATGCCCTTGGCTGTCAAGAGAGCAGTGCCTGATGCCTTCAGTGACTACTGTACCAGAATATTGTCAAATGACCTTTCACAAAATCCAAAGAAATTCTGGTCATATGTAAAGACTGTTGGTGGTACCAAAGTTAGTGCCCAGTCTCTGGTGGATGAGGCAGGAATTAAAATTGAGGGTGGCAAAACAAAAGCTATAATGCTTAACTCCATTTTCAAATATTCCTTTAAAAAGGAAAACCCAACAGGATTGCTCCAATTTAATCCTTGTATCACTGAAAAGATGAATGAAATAAGTTTGTGTCAGTGGTGTTGAGAAACAGCCACAATTGTTAAAATGGAACAAAATTCCAGGCCCCAATGAAATTCTGTCAGATTCTATACCAAATTTGTGGTTGAGTTAGCCCTTCTTGTAACTATAATCTATCATAGATCCCTAAAAAAGAAAGAAAAACCATGCCCAGTTGTTGGAAAAAGCACAGGTCACACCCATCGACCAGAAGGTCAGTAGAAGTGATCCATAAAACTACCATTCAATATCCTTGACACTGATTTGTTGTAGAATCTCAGAACACATTCTGAGTTGAAACATAGTAAGGTATCTTAAACAGAATGAGCTCCTAAATGCCAGCCAGCATGGATTTCGAAAACATCGATCATGTGAAACCCAACTTGAATTTTTTTCACATGACATTCAGAAAGTTTTCGATCAAGGCAATGGGGTAGATGCAGTATTTCTTGATTTTCAAAAAGCTTATTACTCAGTTCCATACTTATGTTTATTGTCAAAAGTATGATGGTACAGGGTATCAAGTGAAATTTGAGACTGCACTGAGGACTTTTTGGTTGGGAGGGCACATGTTATCTTGGGTGGAGAGCCATCAGATGTAGAAGTAACTTCAGGTGTACCCCAGGTAAATGTATTGGGAGCCTTGGTGTTTATGTTGTACATTAACAGCCAGGCAGACAATATTAATAGTAAAATCAGGCTTTTTGCAGATGATGCAGTTATCTATAATGAAATACTGTCTGAGAGATGCTGCATACATATTCAGTCAGATCTTGATAAGATTTAAATGTGGTGCAGAGATTGTCAACTTGCTGTAAATGTTCAGAAATGTAAAATTGTGCACTTCACAAAATGAAAAAAAAGTATCTTATGACACAATATCAATGAGTCACTGCTGAAATTGGCCAACTCATACAAATACCTGGGTGTAACACTTTGTAGGGATATGAAATGGAATGATCACATAGGTTCAATAATGGGTAAAGCGCATGGTAGACTTTGATTTATTTGTAGAATACTGGGGAAGTGCACTCAGTCCACAAAAGGTACTGCTTACAAATCACTCGTGCAGCTGGTTCTAGAGTATTGCTCAGGTGTGTGGGATCTGTGCCAGATAGGAGTAACAGGGGATATTGAATGTATACAGTGAAGGGCAGCACAAATGGTCACAGGTTTGTGTAAACTGTGGGAGAGTTCCCCAAAGATAATGAAGGAACTGAATTGGCAGTCTTCAAGACAGACGTAAACAATCTCGAGAAAGTCTATTGACAAAGTTTCAAGAATTGAATTAAATGACTACTCTAGGGATTTAATACAACTCCCTACATATCACTCATACAGGACTCATGAGGATAAGATTAGAATAATTACTGCATGCACTGAAGCATTTAAGCAATCATCCTTCCAGCACTTTGTAAGTGAATGGAACAGGAAGAAACCCTAATAACTGGTACAATGGAAAGCACCCTCTGCCATGCACCTCATGGTGGTTTGCAGAGTATAGATGTAGATTTAGATATAGATGTAGATGTAGAATGCAAATTGTACTATTAAGTTCAACATATGAGTGAAACAACAAATTTCTCATTGATGTTTCATTCATTTGTGATGTGCTTAAGCTGAACATATTGACTTTTTGCAATGTGTCTCTCTCAATATGAAAAACAGTCTAACAAGACACTCTGCATGGTCACAGGTCTGGCAAAATAAAATGGGAGGCGACAGCCATGAAAATTCCTGTATTAAGTGATGTCCAACAGTCAGTAGTTAGACAGTCAGAAGGTGCAAGATGAAAATATTCTCATACTTTAAACTGACAAGACTCATGCTGAGAAGTTATCAGTGAATTATTTAAAACATATTTTGATGGGAGTTCACAGTCAAGTTTCAGTGCTTGAGTGCACTCCACAAATCCAGTGGCCTCTACCAAACTGTATGGCTGTAAATCCATGTAGATTCTTTTTTGATAAAGTGAGGTCTATTTTCTTCTTTTGAGGACCACTCTTATTTCAGTTTTCCCAGCATCTGAATCAGCTCTCCACCTTGAGGTAAAATCACAACTGGGTGGCGATGTAGCATATACCATTCTAAACGTGTTATTGTTGATATGAACGATACACAAGGTTTACAAATATCACACACTGCTATACACTGGTTTTTATACCTGGAGTGAAATAGCTCCACAATGGGCTAGATTTTTGTCTGTCTACCATTGACACATAATTCAAGACAATTGATAATATAATGAAAGAGAATAAAGCATAGTGTGGCATGGTCCAGCAGCATCTGATGGGGCGTGAGAACTAGTAGAAGCAATCTGTCCTGACACTACCACTGATAATGGCATGGATCTGAAATTAATGGTCTGTAAGTACCATGCCATTGGCTTTGCTAGGGAAAAATGCCATTGCTCGCACCCACCATACCGTTTGATGAACTCATAGGAAAGAGAGCTTGACTGATGTGTGTTCTTGCCCTTACCAAATAAGGAGTTGCCCTTTAAGGCCAATGTTCACATTACAGACCTTTTTATTCTTGTCATGGTTTTGCAGATTTACTTTTATATGAGTACCACTGGCACTGGTTCATTTCAAGTTGTGTCACCGCGCCATCTCTGGTACCATGCTCCGGCACCAGTGTCAAAGCATGGTGTCAGTGCCTTCTTTACATCACTAGTCAGTGGCATTATTGGGGATGATGAGAAGTTTGCCTCTCTTCTTAACCACTTCGGAGACAGAGTGGAACTTACAAGTGACTTGCTTTTGGATGTTCTGGCTTCTTACAAATACGAAACTGCCAAGACACTACTGCCATAATGAATAACATGCACACCTGAGCAGTAGCTACATTTTGTCAACAGCCTACTTTGGGCAACAGTACACCGTATTTGTTCTGGTAACAGTTACAAGTCCTAATTGACCCACAGCTCCTGCCTGATCATGTGCTAAAGACACTTTGGCTCCTAAATCTGCCATAGAACGTAGATACACCCCAATCACCTTTCACAGCTCCAGCAGGTAACAGTCACATACAATGACAGCCAAGGTTGTTGCCCTCCCAGCTGGTCACTGAACCTGCCCAAGCTAGTACGTTGAACTGACATAGAATACCAGGCCGCTCTTCATTAACAAGATGTCTGTGCACAGCACAACAAAATAGCACTGACACGGCTTTTCAATGGGAAGATGCTCTCCAACTATTCATCCATGACAGGTATCCACATATTTCCTCACTGATGCCAGGACTGATGTGACCACTCTACCATCTGCTCTTGTGTCTGCTACAACACAGTCACTGCCTCAGTGCCCGTACAATCATTGACAGCTACCCTTTTCCAGACTTGCATGATTCTTCCCACATCTTGGTGGACAAAAATTTTTAACATTGTTGACTGGAAACAGCATGCCTGTAAATTCTGATAACAGATGAAGATTTACCAAAAACTGGGATAAATGGACGAAAAAATGTGCCGCAGGCATGGCAAAGGTTTATTGATAGTGTACTGTTCAACATGCCTTTTTGTTAAGCCTATCCCAATGACATCATAATCTTTTTGCAAAACAAGCCAGATGCTGACAACCACCTGGGTATTGTCCTTGAAAAGCTGGCATCTCAAGGGGACATGATAAACCAAAATAATTGAGAACTTGAGAAACCCTGGGTGACACAACATCAACGCATCGGGGGTGCATCCTACTCCTGAGAAAACTGACCAGATGCACCTCCTCCCACCACCCAACAAATACCAAGAACTGCATATGTTTTTTGGCAGTTGTAAATTTCTACAGGAACTAATTGCCACACACCACTGAGACTTAGCTACCACTTACTCAAATACTGCACACCAAGAATACATCTGGTAAATGACACTTCCATTGGACACTGCAAATGCTGGCAGTCTTCAACAAAATAAACGAATACCTGTTACATGCCATGACCCTAGCCCACCCATCACCTGATGCACATCGCCGGCCATTGTGGCCGAGCGGTTCTAGGTGCTTCAGTCTGGAACTGCGCAACCTCTATGGTCGCAGGTTCAAATCCTGCCTCAGGCATGGATGTGTGTGATGTCCTTAGGTTAGTTAGGTTTAAGTAGTTCTAAGTTCTAGGGGACTGATGACCTCAGATGTTAAGTCCCATAGTGCTCAGAGCCATTTGAACCTTTTTGATGCACCTCTAATTATTGCATTGATGCTAATGATCACATGATAGGGGATGATTTACAACAAAAGATTGGAGGAATCTCTCAACCACTCAGGTATTTCTTATGCACACTTACCGACATCCAGGAAAAATGGTTCACATTGACCATGAACTACCAGCCATATATGAAGTGTTCGTCACTTTCAAGTTGATGTTGAGGGGAGACCCCTTACCATATATACGAACTATCACCCACTGGTAGATGCATTCCTCAACACGTCAGCATATTCTGCACCCACACAATTCCACTATTTAGATTTTGTAGCACAGTTCACTACTGACATGTGATATGTTAAAGGTGCTGATAACATTGTGGTAGACTATTTTTCGCATATTGCAGCTACCTCCGCCCAGTTGGATTGTGAAAGAATCGCAGCTGCACCAGTGACAGATACTGATCTCCACAGCTTGTTTAACAAACCAGACACTGAACTCCAGTTGCAACAATGCTGCTACCTGGCATGACCAAACAAGTTTTGTGTGACATATCAAATGGATGGATCTGACCAATCATCCCAGAGCCATATCACAGGACAATTTTTGACCTTCTCAACAACCTTGCACATGTGGGCATGTACCCTGCCATACACCTCATCACAGAATGGTTTGTCTGGCCTAACATAAGAAAGGTTGGTTGGTTGATTTGGGGGAGGGAACCAAACAGTGAGGTCATCAGTCCCATCAGATTAGGGAAGGATGTGGAATGAAGTCGGCCATGCGATTTGGCGAAATCACGGAAAACCTAAATCAGGATGGCTGGATACGAGTTTGAACTACCATCCTCCCGAATGTGAGTTCAGTAAGCTAACTACTGCACCACCTCACCATGTGGATTGTGCCACATGGACCAAGACTTGCATTCCATGCCAACAGGGAAAAAGTGGCCACCACACTCAGACCCCCTTCGACAAATTCCTGATTCCAAAAGGGCTATTCCTGCATGTCCACACTGATATCATAGGGCCACTCTCTGAACTGTATGGTTACCACTACATTCTGTCAATGAGAGACCGCATAATATGATGGGTGGAGACCACACCCATTTCTGACATATGAGTAGAGACAGTAACAAAAACTTTCACCATCAGTTGGATTGCCAGATTTGGCTGCCCAGCCTCCTTAACATCGGACCAGGGTCAGCAGATTGAATCCCAATTGTTCAATGACTTATGCAACCCATGCAGCTGTGCCTGTTCCACGCAATGGCCTACCACTGTCAATCTAAAGGCCTTGTGGAATGATGGCATCAGATGATGAAAGCTGCTCTCATGTGCCACTCAGAATCAGGGATGGAGGACCTTCCATGGGTTCTCACATGGCACATAAAGATGACCTTGATGCGTCCCTTGCCAAAACACTATACAGTGAGCCTGTCTCTCTACCCCCTGAATTCAAAGATTCATAGCACATCAAATGGTGTCCACAGACCAGGACTTAAAGATTTAGTCACATGTGTGCACACACATATACGAAGCATCCATGTGCCATTCCCCTTCCATCAAGACACAACGAATTTTTATTCATAGAGACCTGACGTGTTCTAATGTGATGCTACATACAGAATCAGTAAAATCCACCCTATAACCGCCATTTACAGGACCATATTGACTGTTGAAACTTGATGTAAATACTTTTGATATAGTAATTGCTGGAAAGCAAACAACAGTGTCAGTGAACTGGCTTAAACTGGCATGGACTTGAGCAGGCCTGTCACAACAGACATTTCTAAATGCGTGTGAACCTTCATGATTTTCTACCTGATGACATATCCGTCACATTATGTGATGCAAACCTCATGATTACCACTACCTACAGGGATAGGCAGTTGTGCGCAAGCAGTCTCACACACAGTTTTGTGCACACCACCCCTGTCGCATCAGAAATTGACACAGCAGGGCTCATCACTTGTGTTTCAGTTGATGTTACACTCATCATCACCACCCTGGCTTACACCGTTGCTGGCCCCAAAACATCTCCTGTGGCAGCAATTAGTCACTGCTGAGACTACTTCTTTATCTGCTAATGCTGTTGGTGGCAACCTGATAGTTGCACCCTCTGGCACACCATGTTGACTATGACATGTCTACCATTGCATCCACAATCACATGGCTGCCTACATCACTTCAGACAGATGATGCACCGCCACAGCCTTTCTGCACATGGTAGCATCTATGACCCTGTAAATGAGAATCACTGCCCTGCAAGGCAGTGGGGGTTAGTGTGTTCTGTATGCTCGTAA
Source organism: Schistocerca americana (assembly GCF_021461395.2). Classification (NCBI taxonomy): domain Eukaryota; kingdom Metazoa; phylum Arthropoda; class Insecta; order Orthoptera; family Acrididae; genus Schistocerca; species Schistocerca americana. The sequence continues at coordinate 849,826,255 of NC_060121.1, forward strand.
CGCTTCCACGTATTATGTATGCATGCTTACTAATAAATAGTGTGGAAATTGTACCTCTATGCAGTGTCACTGTTCTGGTACCATACTGCTGGTATCCCACTTCTCACAGAGTGACTCAACTTTAAAAAAGAAAGCATTTGTTGCTCGGAAACATACTGTAAGAATAATATGTGGTGCTCATCCATGGTCATCTTGTAGACATATGTTTAAGGAGTTAGGCATTTTGACTACAGCTTCAGAGTATATTTATCACCTCATAAAGTATGTTGTAAATAATTCACTGCAGTTCAAAAAGAACAATGATGTAGATAATTACAACACAAGAAGAAAAGATGACATTCATTGTGCCACATTAAGGTTGTCTTTAGCACAAAAATGGGTGCACAATGCTGCAAGCAAAGTTCCTGATCATGAACCCAATGATATAAAATGAGTGACAGACAGCAAATTTAAATTTGAAAACAAAATGAGAAAGCTTCTCCTTGATAACTCCTTCTATTATGTAGAAGACTCTCTAATTTTGTAATGTGTAAAAGCTAATTGGTAGGAATTATTAACCCACAACAGCACTAAAAAAAAATAGATGACAAGCATGTATCCATATTTACATTTGAATGTAAAATTTCTCGCTCCTCATCAGTGTGGTTAATAATACAAATGATCCACAGAACACAAAACTAAGTATCTAACTAATTAACTAACAATTTAGTGGAGATGCTGAGATGCAGATAGACACAACAAAAAGTCTGTCACAATATAAGTTTTCGGCCACCAAGGCCTCTGTCAAAAATAGGCAACAGACACACACAAACACACATGCAAATGCAACTCACACACATGACTGCAGCCTCTGGCAGTTGAAGCCACACTTACGTGTTACATTCTATCCTGCATTTTCCATTGTTTAACTAACTAACTAACTTGGCAGGCTATAGGATGTGCATGACAGTGACCTACTACGTCATGCACATCAGGGTGAGGGAAGGTGTAGTGTTGCTTGTGGGAGAATGCTGGAATGCTATAGGAATAGGGTAGGGTTAGGGCTGCTAGGTGCAGTCATGAGGTTTGAGAAGGAGGGAGGGGGTGAGCTGAAAAGGGGAGATGAAGAGAGGGGGAAGAACTAGTGGATGCATTGGTGGAATAGAAGGGAGCTTAGTGCTAGAGTGGGAGGAGAGAGGAGGAGAGAACAGAGTAGGTGGGTGAAGTACTGAGGTTAATGAAGGTTCAGGTTGGGGGGGGGGGGGGGGGTTAACAGGAATGTAGGATATATTTAAGGGACAATTCCCATTTGCACAATTTAGAAAACTGGTGTTGGTAGGAAGGATCCAGTCAGCACATGCTGTGAAGCAATCATTGAAGCGAAGCACACTGCGTTGGACAGCATATTCAGAGTGGGGGTCCAGCTGTCTCTTGGTCACAGTTTCTTAGCAGCCATTAATTCAGACAGACAACCTGTTAGATGTCATGCCCGTGTAGAAGACAACATAATGGTTTCAGCTTAGCTTGTAGATTACATAACTGCTTTCACAGGTGACCCTGTCTTTGGTGGGATAGGAGATGCCTGTGACTGGACTGGGATAAATGCTGGTGGGAGGATGTATGGGACGCATCTTGCATCTAGGTCTATTGAAGGAATATGAGCCATGAGGAAAGGGGCTGGGTGCAGGGGTGGGTAGGTTTGATGGGCAATGGAATACCAGTGTGGGAGGAGTGGGAAGGATAGTGGGTAGGATATTCCTCATTTGAGGACACAACAAGAGGTTGTCAAAACCCTGGCAGAGAATATGATTCAGTTGCTCCAGACCTGGGTGGTACTGAGTCATGAGGCAAGTGCTCCTCTGTGGCTCGACAGTAGGTATGTGGTAGGTGGTAGGTGGTAGGTGGTAGGTGGTAGGTGACTGGACAGACAGGCATGGGAGATGTGTTTCTCTACAACATTGGGAGGGTAATTTCAGTCTGTGAAGGCCTCAGAAGGACATCTGGTATATTTGGAGAGGGACTGCTCGTCACTACAGATATGATGGCTATGGGTGTCTAGGCTGTATGGCAGGGACTTCTTGGTACGGAATTAGCGGCACACATTGAAATGGACATTATATTGGTGGCTGGTATGTTTGATATGGACAAAGGTACTGATGTAGCCATGCTTGAGGTGGAGGTCCGCATGCGATGTTCACCTGCGCTACTTCTTCATTGATAGATCTTGGTGTCAATGTACTGCATTGTTATACTGGCTGAAAAATGGGAGGGGGTGGGAGTGGAAGTTCACACTGACTACAGTAAACAATGTAGCCAACAGTTGCACAGTCACTTTTCACAGTTCTTTACTTTCACTGTTCACAACCCCACAATATTACACAGTTATATGGTCAGTTCACTATTGGTTAACTTTTGATAAGCCTCATTAATAGTTTGCAGCCAAACATCAACATACTGCTACAATAGTTTACTGTTGAACATCTATGAGCAGTCAAAGCCTAACCTCACAGTTTTTGCAGAATAATATGGTACGTGTGACACTATTGAACAGACTCTAATTCCACTTGAAACAATACATAATTTCCCTCTGAAAATTGGCTGTGGACTGACTGACTCGGGACCAAAACGTTGAGGGTCAGAAAACCACCAGGTTGGCTAATGTGTGATAATAGGGAGGAATCAGTGAAGTACATAAATTTGCCTCCAAGGGGCAACTGAAATACTTTTATCTTATTTTCTTTTGCTAAATTAACTTTGATTTTGCTATGTTGTGATCTATAGCAACATTTATGCTGCTTTTATCTATGTAATACCTTTTAGTGGAAACCATGGACCTTGCCATTGGTGGGGAGGCTTGTGTGCCTCAGGAATACAGATAGCCATACTGTAGGTGCAGCCACGATGGAGGGGTATCTATTAAGAGGCCAGACAAACGTGTGGTTCCTGAAGAAAGGCAACAGGCTTTTCAGTAGTTTCAGGGCAACAGTCTGGAGTATTGACTAATCTGGCCTTGTATCATCAATCAAAACAGCCTTGCTGTGTTGGTACTGTGAACTGCGGAAAGCAAGGGTAACTATATTTGTAATTCTTCCCATGGACATGGAACTTTACTGTATGGTTAAATAATGATGGTGTCCTCTTGGGTAAAATATTCCAGAGGTAAAATAGTCCCCCATTCAGATCTCCGGGCAGGAACTTCTCAGGAGGACATCGTTATTAGCAGAAACAAAACTAGTGTTCTACAGTTCAGAGTGTGAAATGTCAGATCCCTTAATCAGGCTGGTAGGTTAGGCAATTTTAAAAGGGAAATGGGTAGGTTAAAGTTAGATATAGTGCGGATTAGTGAAGTTCGGTGGCAGGAGGAACAAGACTTCTGGTCAGATGAATACAGGGTTATAAATACAAAATGAAATAAGGATAATGCAGGAGTAGGTTTAATAATGAATAAAAATAGGAACGTGGAAATCTACTACAAGCAGCATAGGTGAATGCATTACTGTAGCCAAGATAGACATGCCAACTACCCGCTCTACAGATGATGAAGAGACTGAAGAAATGTATGATGCGATAAAAGAAATTATTCAGATAATTAAGGGAGATGAAAATTTAATAGTCGTGTGGGACTGCAATTCGATAGTAGGAAAGGAGAAGGAAAAGTAGTAAGTGAATATGGACTGGGGGTAAGGAATGAAAGAGGAATTTTGTACAAAGCATAACTTAATCAAAGCTAACACTTGGTTTAAGAATCATGAAAGAAGGTTGTGTTCGTGTAAAAGGCTTAGAGACATTGGAAAGTTTCAGATAGATTAAATAATGGTAAGACAGAGATTTAGGAACCAGGTTTTAAATTGTAAGACATTTCCAGTGGCAGATGTGGACTCTGACCACAATTTATTGGTTATGAACTGTATATTAAAACTGCAGAAAGGTAGGAATTTAAGAAGATGAGACCTGGATAAACTGAAAGAACCAGTGACTATAGAGAGTTTCAGAGAGAGCATTAGGGAATGACTGACATAAAACAGGGGAAAGAGGTACAGTAGAAGAAGAATGAGTAGCTTTGAGAGATGAAATAGTAAAGGCAGCAGAGGATCAAGTAGGTAAAAAGACGAGGGCTAGAAGAAATCCATGGGTAATAGAAGAGATATTGAATTTAATTCATGAAAGGAAAAAATATAAAAATGAAGTAAATGAAGCAGGCAAAAAGGAATACAAATGTCTCAAAAATGAGATTGACAGGAAGTGCAAAATGGCTAAGCAGTGATAGCTAGACGACAAATGTAAGTACGTTGAAGCATGTATCGCTAGAGGTAAGATAGATACGGTCTACAGGAAAAATAAATAGGCCTTTGGAGAAAATAAAACCACCTGTATGAATATCAAGTGCTCAGATGTAAAATCAGTCCTAAGCAAAGAAGGGAAAGCAGAAAGGTGGCAGGAGTATGTAGAGGGTCTATACAAGGGTGATGTACTTGAGGGCAATATTATGGAAATGGAAAAGGGCGTAGATGAAGATGAAATGGATGAAGAATTTGACAGAGCACTGAAAGACCCAAGTTGAAACAAGGCCCCGGTAGTAGACAACATTCCATTAGAACTACTGACAGCCTTGGTAGAGCCAGCCATGACAAAACTCTTCCATCTGGTGAGCAATATGTATGAGACAGGTGAAATACCCTCAGACTTCAAGAAGAGTATAATAATTCCAATTCCAAAGAAAGCCGGTGCTGACAGGTGTGAAAATTACCAAACTATCAATTTAATATGTCATGGTTGCAAAAAATATTAACACAAATTCTTTACAAACAAATGGAAAAACTGGTAGAAGCTGATTTCATGGAAGATCGGGTTGGATTCCGTAGACATGTTGAAACACGTGAGGCAATACTGACCCTACAACTTATCTTAGAAGATAGGTTAAGGATAGACAAACCTACATTTCTAGCATTTGTAGACTTAGAGAAAGCTTTTGACAATGTTGACTGGAATACTCTCTTTCAAATTCTGAAGGTAGCAGGGGTAAAAAAGGGAGTGGAAGGCTATATACAATTTGTACAGCAAAAAGATGGCAGCTATAAGAGCCAAGGAATATGAAAGGGAAGTGGTGGTTGAGATGAGGGTGAGACAGGGTTGTAGCCTATCTCTGATGTTAATCCATCTGTATGTTGAGCAAGCAGTAAAGGGAACAAAAAAAAATTTGAGTAGAAATTAAAATCCATGGAGAAGAAATAAGAAGTTTGGGGTTCACTGATGACATTGTAATTCTGTCAGAGACAGCAAAGGAATTGGAAGAGCAGTTGAATGGAATGGACAGTGTCCTGAAAGGAGAATATAAGATGAACATCAACAAAAGCAAAATGAGGCTAATGGAATGTAGATGAATTAAACTAGGTGATGCCGAGGGAATTATATTAGCAAATGAGACACTTAAAGTAGTAGATGAGTTTTGCTATTTGGGCAGCAAAACAACTGATGATGATTGAAGTAGAGAGATTATAAAATGTAGACTGGCAATGGCAAGGAAAGCGCTTCAGAAAAAGAGAAATTTGTTAACATCGAGTATAGATTTAAGTGTCAGGAAGTCTTTTCTGAAAGTATTTGTATGGAGTGTAGCAATGTATGGAAGTGAAACATGGACGATAACTAGTTTAGACAAGAAGAGAATAGAAGCTTTCAAAATGCGGTGCCACAGAAGAATGCTGAAGATTAGATGGGTAGATCATGTAGCTAATGAGAAAGTACTGAACAGAATTGGTGAGAAGAGGAATTTGTGGCACAAATTGACTAGAAGAAGGGACCAGTTCGTTGGACATTTTCTGAGGCATTAAGGGATCACCAATTTAGTATTAGAGGGAAGTGTGGAGGGTAAAAATCATAGAGGGGACCAAGGGATGAATACACTAAGGAGATTCAGAAGAATGTAGGTTGCAAAAGTTATTCGGAGATGAAGAGGCTTGCACAGAATAGAGTAGCATGAAGAGCTGCAGCAAACCAGTCTCTGGACTGAAGACCGCAACAACAAAAATATGTTGTATCATGTTGATTAACTTCTTGTCTGTACTATGTGGTGTTTCATACAGTATCATGCAGTATCATACAGTTTCATGCAGTATAAATGCTTTGATGACTGTGTTGCATTTCACATCTTGATAGGAACTGAACTGAATTGAGCTAAGAGGGACATTCAATAATTAAAGAGACAAATTAATGGAAAAAATATGTATATTTTTACAAAATGAGACTTTACTACTTCTTAATATAGTCCCAACTAATATTAATAAACTTGACCAAATGATGATGTAGTTTTTCTATACATGATGCAAAGAAGTCTTTGTCTTGTCTGAGCTACTCTCCCAAAAATTCTTTGACATCCTCATTGTTACTGATCTTTTTTTCCACAAAATGCCTCCTTCAATGGACCAAACAAATGAAAATCTGAGGAAGCTGAATCTGGACTGTAGTGAGGATGAGGCAGTATCTCCAAACCTATGTTTTCATTGATTTCTTGGGTCACTTGGATGGTGGGAGGGCAAGCATTGTCGCGTAGCATTATCATGCCTTTTCTTTGAGATCCATGATATTTTTCTCTCATTGCCAGTTTTACTTTGTTTATCAGCATGTCTGAGTAGTAAGCCCTCTTTATTGTATTCTGATCATCCAACTGATCACAAAAGATGACACCTAAGGCATCCAAAAAGATGGTCAACCTTACTATTCCTGCTTCTGGTTGCTTTCTCAATTTCTTTCAGACATGAGCTGGTGTGCTTCCATTCCATGCTTATTCTTTTGGACTCTGGTTAAAAATGGTGAACAGAGGTTTCATCACACATTAAAATCTTGTTTAGAAAAGAGTCATCTTCCCTTTCATAGCGTTCTTCCAAGGCTGGAAACATTTTGAGTCTTGTTTCCTTGTGTTGTTGTGTTAACTATTTTGGGGCACACCTTGCACATGTTTTGCTGCACTTGAGCTTGTTACTGATAACATTGTGTGCCAACATTTAATGTAATGGTTTTTCCTGTAAGTTCAATTGTTAACACATTGGACTTCATGAATGTTGTCAATGAAGGTTTCAAGTGAAGGAGTTGACTCTTCAACTGGCTAGCCAGGATGCTGCTTGTCAGTTACTGAAGTTTGACCATCTTTGAACTATTATACTTGCTTATAAAAATTTCTGCAGTTAATATGATGTTTACCATACCTTTAAATGATCCAAGAAGAGATTGTAGCTGGGTTTTCACCTTCAAAAAGCAAAGATAGATCACTGAACATTGTTCAAATGATTTGGAAAGTTCAAGTGAACATACCATTGTTAAATGCAATATAGAGACTATAAACAAATCAGTTTTTATCAATCATCTGTTCTTGGCTCATCCCATTGATGCCAACCTAAAGTTGTGAAAGCACAAAATTCCTCCTACAAACTGTTCCATTTCTGTATATTTTGTTCTTATTTTGTGGTTATACTTCATTTGATTTTTCTATTATTTTTGGGTTTGTATTTGCGCATGACTCTCAGAGGGACATAATTTGTGTGTTATGTAGCACCTTGATGAGCACAAGGGCTTTAACAGCTCTAGCATTATTTCAAATCTTATTTCTGTGTCACATCTTTCTTCTTATAATCTGCTAATCTGTCAGAGTTAATTGTGTTGTATTTAGACAATCACTGATAAAATATGACCTCACACAGATTGACCAGTAAATATATATTATATGTAACTAGCACAAACCAACCAATAGCAACTAAAATTAATACTACAGCCATGTTTTCTTATTCATTGTGTTTCTAGCTGACATGATAAATATGCTTATTTTCATAAAAACAGAACACCTTCAAAGTCTAGAGGAAGGAAGTTCATATTCACAGGACATGTACATTATTATGTTTTGCTGAAATGATTAGCAATTGAACCATGTCAGCCTGTGGGTTCAAGGTCAACATCAATATTGTGGCACCACATGACCTACAGGTAAAATGTTCATGTGGCTCTCGTTGTGGCTATAAACCAAAGGTACTGGATCAGTGTGACTTGAGCAGACATGCAGGATGCCTCACAGATATAAGTGTGAAGAGAATGTGATGCATCCATCCGGGAAACTGCTGCAGGGGGCTGAAGTGTTTTGGCAGTGCAACAGGTACACGCAGAATGGTTCACAGCAGGCCATAAAACATGATGAGACTGGTCATGCTGCACCCACTCCCCATCCCCCCTGACAAAATCAACACCTTATCCAAATGGCATTGCAGGACAGATTTGCATCCTTCGTGGCTCTGACACAACAGTGGAACACATCACACACTGTCAGGAGTGACAGTTTGTCACCGCTTAATATGACATGGGGTATGCACGCATCATCCACTTCTCTGCCTACCTCTGATGAATATGCAGGAACATGCTAGATGGCAATTGTGTATGGATATACATCACTGGGAACAGGAATGGCATCAGATAGTGTTTTTGGATGAATACAAGTTCTGGTTGTTTGAAAATGATGGCTGCATTTTAGTTCGCCACAGTCAGGGGAAGCAGCACCACAACTGCATTCATACAAGACGTACACCAGCAACTTGAGGCCTTATGGCATGGGGTGCTATTGGGTACAATCACAAATCACAGTTGGTGCATTTCCTGCACACTGGGAGTAATTTGACCTATACAAATGACATCCTGCATCCCGTAGCCATATCCTTTCTGATTTGATGAGTCTTTATTTACAAATGATCTGCACTGTTATCCATTTAGCATGTTCATATGTTGAAGTCTAGTAAATTTACTTCTTCATCTCTTAATATTGGCATGACTTCAACATTTTATATGTGTTGCATACCTGTCATTAACACCATTCAGTTTGGCCCTCTCCGTGCGCTATCTGTATTACTCTGTGTGGGACAATATCATTTGTGCTTGCTTCAGTAGTTGCATGTGGCCGGCCAAGTTGCCTGCCATGTCATGTTGTAATATATGTTGCGTCATTTTTATGTTGCACGTTTTGCTCTTCCATGCTGCATACTTGATGTTCTTGTGACGATCACTTATTAACCGTATTACTCTTATTTGTCTCCTCCTTCTTTGCATATTCCTTGTAGTACTGTTATGTTTGTATCATTGTCATCCACACTCACTCTGATATCTTGTTCCAAAATGAGTACATTCAAGACTTGTAGATTCTGCAGTGTCTCCTGTCATGTTCTTCTTTTGGCTAAATGGAAAATTTTATTCTCCTTCTTCTAAGTTTATTAACATTCTTGACGTGTTCATTTCTTGCTGCTTCTTTTGTTACTTGGCTGTACTGTGTGCTCTATTCCTGTTATTCTTTATGGTACAAGCAGTTTGACATGATTTTCCACTTGCGCTTGCGATTATATTACAAATCTCAGTTAGTGAACTACATGATACCAGGTGTATTTTTTTATCATACTTGCATCAATTCACTTACAGAATATGTTATATTATACTACATGGAGTTATACTCAAATGTATTCTGTATGTTTTATATTTATTTTTAGTTAATTTCACTTCTTATAATATTTTACATTTTGTAAATAATGGCTTGTAAGTAGAAGATATGCACTATTTCAACAGTTTTTGAATTAAAGTTTAGCAATAATAAAAAACATATTTTAAGAATTGTATATGCAGAAATGAAAAGATGCAATAAGATAACTGGGAATATTCTTTTAAGTTGCTTCCTTGCCGTTTCAGTTGATTCTTACATGGAATCATAAATTTCCATGTTGACAGTAAAATCTTTATGAAAATTTTAGCATTAAATTAAGAATCATTTTATATGTAAATTGTCAGTACAATAAATGAACCTGTAAATCTGCAAATATTTTAGTAATTCATTACTTATTTTTTGAACATTGAGACTGAAATTAAGCCACACAAAAACACTATTAGAAGTTGGACATAGTTTGATAATTAATAGTTTTAACTGTAATTTGGTGTATTAATAGTAGTACATTCTTCCATACTATTAAAGTTGTTATAAATAGCTCATGTATATGTTACTGTAAGCTCATTATTGCTCAGTGTTTGTTTTGCTCAGTATTTTTGGGTATTCTTTATGTGGTTGAGTTGTGGTTAGGATTTCTCTCAAAATCAGTTCTACAATCAGATATTGTAATAAATGTCTGAAATAATCTGAAGCAGAAATGATTTATTTTTGCATCTTTAGTCATATGTCAGGTTTGCAAGTTTGAAAATTGTCTCCTGACTCTTCTAAGCTAGTGGTGCAGTATTTGTATTGTGTTTGTGACATGTCCCCTGCAAATAATCTTAAAGCACTACATTAGCTGTTGTATTAATACAGTTAAAATGTACTGAGGATTGAAAGTTATTATTGTGCAAAAATGTACTTAGAGCAGAAGTCAGCTTGTTATATGCTTCACATGCTCTTCATGTCACATAGTCTTGTTCTTTATCTCCAATTTTATTTCACAGCTTTATCGTTCATTTGTAACCTTCAGCATTTCGACATCTCTCTTCTTCTTCACCAATCTTTTATGTGTTTGATGAATCTGACATGTCTCTCATGGAATCATCAGGTTTCTTGTCTGGCATCTGCTGTGCCTTGTCTGATTTTCAGATACCAGTGTCAGAGGTAAAGAAACCTGGTTTAAGATGATTAGTGGAAATACAAGGGCTGTGCAATAAATAATGCCCCACATTTTTTTTTCTCAGAACATATTTATTGTTAAGAATCAGAATTTCATGACAATATAGATCAACATGCCTTGCCCCTGTCCAATTTTTCTACGAAGTCTCCATCATGTTCTATGACTGTACGCCAACGTTGTGAAAGACCATGTATTCCCTACTGGTAAAAGCACTTGTCCTGTAGGTGTAGCCATGTTTTCACTGCAAGACTGATACTCTCATCATCTTCAAAGTGTGTTCCCTGTAGAGAATCTTTAGTTGGCCCAAAGAGATGGAAGCCTGAGGGCACCAGGTCTGGAATGTAGAGTGGTTGAGGCAATGATGTCCAGACCAATGTGGTGATGTGTTTCTGGGTTCTCAGACTTGTGTGTGGGCACACATTATCATGTTGTAGCAAGATTTCTGCTGGATTCTTGTTCTATCGAACATGTCAGGAATGGCTCTTGACTTTTTTTAGAGTCTTCATGTGTGCCTCTGAATTGATGGTTGACCCTCTTGGCATCACATCCATGAGAATGATACCATCACAATCCCAGAAGGCTGTCACAATGACTTTTATGGCACAGGGGGTTGTCTTGAACTTCTTCTTTTATGGTGAGTGAGGATGACGTCATTCAATGGCAGATGTATGGAATCAGGGACTCTGCTTTAAATTGGTTTAGCTCTTACCTGTCAGGTAGGAAACAAAGAGTAATTTTAACTCCAAATGGAACCAATTATTCATCAGACTGGAAAACAGTTCCCCCAAGGAGTCCCACAAGGTTCGATATTGGGCCCCTATCTGTTTCTTTTGCTATTGATGTTCATTCAGTCATATTTGATGATGACACATCAGTTCTAATCGAAAATGAGGTATCTGAAAATATTCCAGAAAAAGCCAAATTTACTTTAGAAAAACTTGAATCTTGGTTCTATCAAAATGGCCTAAAACTAAATGTAACTAAAACCAAAATGATGCAATTTGAAGCTAAATCAGTAGAATGGAGTGAAATAAAGATAACTTGCGATGCTCAGGATATCACAGAAGCAAACCACGTGAAGTTCTTAGGCCTAAATCTTGACAAAAATTTAAAGTGGAAGGTACACATAGATTATTTAGCAAATAAACTGAACAACTTAGCATTTGCAATGTGTATTTTGTCAGGTGTCACAATCATGGATACCAGAAAGATAGTTTATCACTGCTACTTTGAGTCAGTTATTCGTTATGGCATAATCTTCTGGGGAAATTCAGCAAATGTCACTAGGCTCCTAGTATTACAAAAGAAAGTAATTAGAAACATGTGTTGCAAAAAAACGGGAATCCTGTCGAGCACTGTTAAAAAATTTAAAAATACTATCTATTCCCTCACTTTACATATATGAGATGGTGATGTTCCTATATAAAAATCAACATACACTAGACACTTTCTGTTTTGACCACAACTACAGCACTAACCACAGAGATAACTTCAAACTTCTAACACACCATTTAAAACTTTATGCCCAAACACCAGAGTATATGGGGTTAAAAATTTTCAATTAAATAAACGGCAGTAATATATTTAAAACGGAGATTGGTTCACTGAAAAGATTGCTCTTTACTCTTCTGGTGGAAAAGTGTTATTATTCTGTCGATAAATTCATTGAGGACAGCTTCACAGTCTGAACACAGGGATTGTATTACATGTATTATTTTATGTACATGTGTAGCTGTAACTTAGAAACGTAAAATATAATGTAAACTTTTGTATTTCTCTTAAAAAAAGTGAAAAAAGTTTCTATTGTAAACCTTGACATGTCTCCCGTACATCAATCAAATGATTTGAAAATTGTACATAATGAGATGAATAAATCACATATCACATATCACATGGACTGCCTTTGTGTTTCTGGTGCAAAGTGGTGCACCCAGTTTTCATACTCTTTAATGATCCATGACAGAAAGGCCTCTCCGTTGGTCTGAAAATGCTCTAACAATTCAGGTGAATTGGCCTTCTTGTGGATCTTGTGGTCTGCTACGAGCTTTCATGGAACCCATTGTGAGCTTGTCTTTGAATATCCGGGAGTCTTGATCATTGCAGATGCACTTCCAATGCTGGCTGACAATTGTAGAGCTAATTGTCAAGTTGTGGTGCATTGACTCTGTTTCTCCATTTCTTGAGGCTGCAACTTTCTTTGCCCAGCTGTACTACTAAAACTGCAGCATCACCATACATTGCACACAAACATTTACGGATGTTCATCACATTTTTTTTTCTATACACAAGGATTCAGTAACAGCACACTGCTTGTATCGTGAGTCATAGATTAGATTAGATTAGATTAGATTATTTTTTCGTTCCATAGATCTGTGCTGAGGAGATCCTTGTGGATGTGGAACATGTCTTTTTTTTTTAACTAAAATTTTTATGTTTGCTGGCAAATTATGGAAGATGAGTGTTCCTGAGTAGTGGACCCCTTTTTGAACTAAAGTAAGTGCTTTTAAGTCCTTGTGCAGATCATTTTTGTTCCTGGTATTGTATGTATGAACTGAGCTGTTTGTTGGAAAAAGAGGTATATTATTTAGGACAAATTTCATTAAGGAGTAGATATACTGAGAGACAGTAGTTAGTATACCCAGTTCTTTGAAGAGGTTTTTACAGGACGTCTGTGAATTTCTCGACAAATAATACATATTACACGTTTTTGGACCCAGAAAACTTTTGTTTGACTTGAAGAGTTACCCCAGAATATTATACCATATGACATTATGGAATGAAAGTAGGCAAAGTATGCAAGCTTTTTCATTTTTATGTCGCCTATCTCTGCTAACACTCGAATTGCAAATACAGATTTGTTAAGGTGTTTCTGCAGTTCTGTGGTGTGCTCCTCCCAACTGAATTTATTATGAAGTTGTAATCCCAGGAATTTATGACTGTCAACCTCTTCTATTTGCTCTTATTCGTACTTTATGCATATGCTGGGTGGAGACCTCTTACAGGTTCTGAACTGCATATAGCGAGTCCTTTCGAAGTTTAATGTCAGTGAGTTGGCTTTAAACCATTTATTAATATCCATGAAAATATCATTAGCAGATCTTTCTACAAATACACTCGACATACTATTTATTGCAATACTTGTGTCATCTGCAAACAAAACGAACTCAGCTTCTTGCAGTGTAACTGATGAGAGATCATTAATGTACACAATAAAAAACAATGGCCCTAAGATGGATCCTTGTGGGACACCACATGTAATTTCTTCCCATTCTAATGATGACTGATGACTTAATTCACTAGTCCCTTGCACTGATACCCTTTGTTTCCTGTTAGCGAGGTACAACTTGAACCATTTTGCAGCACTGCCCATGACACCATAGAATTCTAATTTATTTAAAAGGATGTTGTGGTTCACACAATCGAATGCCTTTGACAAATCACAGAAAATACCTGCTGCTTGTAACTTGTTATTTAATGAATTAAGTACATTTTCACTGTAGGTGTAAATAGCCTTCTTGATATCAGAACCCTTCAGAAATCCAAACTGTTTTCTTGACAATATGTTATTTGTGGTCAGATGGTTGAGAAGCTGCCTGTACATTACTTTTTCTAAAAGTTTTGAGAATCCTGGCAAAAGTGATATCGGTCTGTAATTTGATGGTATCTCTTTATCCCCTTTCTTGAATAGAGGCTTAACATCTACATATTTTAGCCAGTCTGGAAATGTCCCAGTTATAACTGACTGGTTACACAAGTAACTTAGAATTGTACTAAACTCACAAGAACATGCCTTAATTAACTTTGTTGATATTTCGTCATAACCACTAGAATTCTTTGTTTTTAAAGATTTTATTATGGAAATTATTTCTTTTGGTGAAGTGAGTAACATATTCATGTACCTGAAGCTATTGCAAAGGTTAGTTTCAGATATTCAAGGGCATTATTTACTGATCCTGACAATCCCATTCAATCAGTAACAGATATAAAGTACTTGTTAAATAGATTTGCTACACTATGCCCATCGGTTACTAATGTGTCATCTACCCTTAGTGCTATTTGCTCCTGCTCCTCTCTGGTTCTACCTGTCTCCTCTTTCACTATATCCCATATTGTTTTTATTTTGTTCCCTGACATTGCTATCTTCTTCTCGTAGTGCATTTGTTTAGATGTCTGAATTACTTTTTTAATATTTTACAGTATTCCTTGTATTTAGCTAAATCATCAGCATTGGAGCTATTCTTGGTCGACAGATACATTTTCCTTTTTGTCTTACAGTAAATCTTTATTCCTTGTGTAATTCATGGCTTTATTATAGACTTCTGTTTAATTTGAGTAACTTTTAGAGGAAAACAGTTTTCAAACATGGTACTGACATTATTCATGAATGTGTTATATTTTTCATTCATGTCGTGAGCCCTATAAACATCTTTCCAGTTCATATCTTTGAGCAATTTTCTGAAACACTCAATTTTTGGTTGATTGACTACTCTCCTGTACTCAGATTTAGCAGCCTTGCTAATCTGCTTAGAATTTACATCTAAAACAAGGAGCTGCATGTCATGATCTGATAGTCCATTCATAACAGGCTTTATGATATGATTTTGTTCCTTTGATTTGTCTATAAAGATGTTATCAATGGCTGTCCTTGAGGATTTAGTGATCCTGGTTGGAAAGTTTACAGTGTGAGTTAGATTGAAAGACAACATTACTAACTGCAGTAAATGTTTACTAGAAGATTGCATTAGAAAATCTGTATTAAAGTCACCAGCAATCAAAATTTCTTTGTTTCTTCCTGTTAAATAACCCAAAAGAGCTTCTAGATGATTTATGAATAGATTATAATTTCCTGCAGGTGCTCGGTAAATAGTTACTGTTATATAGGATCTGTTATGAAACTCTACTTCTGTTGCACATGCTTCTAGATGCTGCTCTAAACAGAATTTATTAACATCAATGTTATTGAATTTATGGCAGTTTTTAATAGATGTGGCAACTCCTCCTCCATCCATATCTACTCTGCAGAAGTAGGAAATCCTGAAATGTCTAACATATCTATACCATGTATAGATGCCATTCTGACACTGTACTACGGCTCCACCATCTGCCAGAATGGTTCTAAACTTCACTGATACACAGAACAAACATAAAATGTGAAGCACCAACCAGGATATTTGTCTATATATATTAATGTTTTTTTTTTGAAGTGTGGGGCATTACTTATTGAACGACTCTCGTAATAGTTGGGGTGATAGTGACGTTGACCTTAAATGTCTTGCCTTTTCAGCTGTAAGATACACATGGGATCCATTGTGTAGGGATTGTAGAGGCTTCCACACAATGTCATACCTGACTGAGACCTGTTTACTAAAATGTAGGCCTTCACGGCCGGAAATATCTTGTCCATTATAATTATCCGGGTTGTTATGCCGTGGTCGGTTGATGAATTCTGTGTCGATTCCCATCGTTTCGTCTCCGACTGCAGGAGACATCTTCAAGGGGGTCCGTAGCTCGATGGAAGGTCCAACACACCCACTGGCTCACTACTGACTGCTGCTAAATTCCGTGTCCGCGCGCTCCCATGCCGCGGCGTGACGTCACGCCGCGGCGTGGGAGCGTGCGGACACGGAATTTAGCGGCAGTCAGTAGCGAGCCAGTGGGTGTGTTGGACCTGCCAACGAAACGTTGGGAATCGACACAGAATTCATCAACCAACCAAGGCATAACAACCTGGATAATTATAATGGACATGAGACCTGTTTACCTGTTCAAAGATCAGCAAAAATGTGAGGGCAATGAGTATGATGCTCTCTTGGTGCAACTGGCCAAAGTTGCAAATGTGTGAATGTCATTGTTGAATATGGTCTGATGACTCTATGAGGTCATGAAGCATATTGCTGAAGAATTCATTGGGTGGCAAAAATAGTGGCCTAAAGCAGTTCTACTGCTGTAGCATTAAAATCTTACTTGATGATAGTGCAGAGACCCAGTGTGAGAATGGGTAGAGTTTCTGTAGAATTCTGTGACTCAGGGGACATTAAAGACAATTTTAAATGGTGGTGTGAATGCTTAACTAAACCGCTGGCTGATAAGTGGCAGTACAGATATGCTTCATGCTTGATAAACCAGCAAATCATTTGAACAGATACTGTTTACCTTGGCTGGTGATGATACAAAAACGAAGTCTGAAATGCAAAATAAGGTGGTGGCAATGGTTGCAGCTACTATGTCATCTGTAGGAAAAAGTTCAGGTCCACAGGTGAGGCAGTCTGTGGTGGTTATACAGTAAGTGTGTCCTTCATATGACAGTAGAGGTCCAACAATGTCAATGTAATCATGATCAAATCGTTGGTTGCGTGGGATGAATGTGGCAAGAGCAGCAGTAATGTGGGGGTGATCTTATTATGTTGACAGGATACACACTTGTGACCAAAAGCTTTACAGTCTCCATCTGCAGTACTATCTGTTCATAAACATTAATTGTCACAAGCAGGTATACAGTTGATGTACAAACACCACAATACAATGTTAGTTTTGAATGAGGCATCTAATTAGATTAGATGTACTTTTCATTCCAACTGATCTGTAGTGAGGACATCCTCCAGGATGTAGAATGTGTCAGAAGAACAAGAATACACAACAAATATTTACAATGAAAAACAAATACGAGTATGCTAATGTACCTTCCACAAATCACAAGTGGAATCATTATTATAAAGGTGGAATGAGGAAAAAAAAATTAAACATATTTCCATTTTATGAGGTATTAAGCACTGAACAGAAGAATAATTTTACAACAATTATTTACAATGATTGCTTTTCTGCACTGAATTTGTATAGAAGTCAGACTATACTAATATTTGCACCATTTTATATTATTAGAAAACACACACACACACACACACACACACACACACACACACACACACACATCAGTGGTTCCTACTAAGAAATTTTTCAGTGGAGTATGAGTTGGGCACAAATAAATCCTTTAGGCTCCTCTTAAGCTGATCTTTTTTGGGCGTTATACTTTTTAGGGCTGATGACAAGTTTTTGAAAAAGTGTGTTCCTGAATAATGGACATCTTTTTGGACCAGAGTAAGTTGCTTTAAATCTTTGTGAAGATTATTCTTACTTCAAGTATTCATTCCATGAGCAGAGGTGTTGGTTTGAGAAAGAGACATTTGAAAAAGAGGTGTATTTTTAATGACAAATTTCATCAAGGAATAAATATATTGGCAATTAGTACTTAATATTCTTAGTTGCCTAAACAGGCCTCTGCAGGACATTCTTCAGTTCACACAACAAATAATCCTTATTACACATTTTGGTACCTGGAAAATTTTAGCTTGGCTTGACATGTTACCCCAAAAGATAATCCAATATGACATTATGAAATGAAAGCAAGTGTAGTACGTGAGTTTTTTCATTTTGTATCCCTTATGTCTGACAACATTCACTTTACAAATAGAGATTTGTTAAGCCACTTTAGCAGTTCTGTTGTGTGCTTCTCCTTATTGAATTTGTAGGTAGTGGGGGAGCAAATGTAATTATGACGATAAATGATGACTCGCGCTCCCGTCACTTGCTATGAATACTTTTATCCTCACAGCATATACACAATGCGTATAACATAGAGCATGTACTACAGAGAATTGATCTGGCAAAGATACAGATGTTCTTGCTGTGGAAGGGCGGTAGTATGATTTGGGGGTAAGGCCAGTGGTTCTACATCCCCACAAATTTATTATCAAGCTGCAATCCCAAGAATTTAACACTGTCCACTTCTTCCATCTATCTGCCATCATATTTTAGGCATGTAACTGGTGGGAAGCCACTTACACATTCAGAATTGGATGTATTGTGTTTATTAAAAGTGCAGCAACAAGGAATTGGCTAGTAACAATTTATTGATGTCCATGAAAATTTATTAATTGATCTTTCTAAGATTACACTTGATTTGCTATTTATCGCAATGTTTGTATCATCAGCAAATACAACAAATTTTGCATCAGGTAATGTTACTGATGGGTCATTGATACACACAAAAAAAAGCAACAGCCCTAAGATGGAACCTTGTGAGATGCCACATGTAATTAGCTCAATTCATGTCTCTTTCCTAACAACACCCTTTGCTTCCTGTCAGAGATATAGGAACTGAACCATTTGGCAGTATTTTCTGTTACACCATAACATTTTAATTTACTTAATAAAATACTGTGATCTATACAGTCAAATGACTTTTACAGAATAAAAAATATCCCAGTAGCTTGTAATTTATTGTCTAACAAATTAAGTACATTTTCACTGCATGTGTAGATGTCCTTCTCAATATCAGAACTTTTTAGAAATCTGAACTGAAACTTGGACCATATCTTATTTAATGGTTAAGAGTCTGACTGTATATGACCTTTTCTAAAATTTTTGAGGATGCTGGCAAAAGGGAAATTGGATGAAAATTTGTCGGCATTTCTTTATATTCTTTCTGAAGCAAAGGTTTAATTTCAGCATATTTCAACCATTCAGGAAATGGTCCACTTATAAATGACTGGTTACAAAGATTGCTTAATATATTACTTGAACTCAAAACCACATTTTTTAATTAATGTTCTTGATATTTTATCATAACCACTAGAATTTTTTGATTTTAAAGATTTTATGATGGACATTATTTCTGTCTGGATAATAAGGGTGATATTCATTTTAGAGAAGTTCTGTGTACTGTCTGGGCTGAGGTACTCCATGGCAGCATCTACTGAACCTGAAAATTCCATCTTTTCAGTAACAGGCATGAAACATTTTTTAAAAAGTTTCGCAACACAGCACACAGGTGTTATCAATGTATCATTTACTATTAATGCTATCTGCCCCTCTTCTGTCTGGTTCTAACAGTCTCCTCCTTCATGAGGAGACTGAATGCAAGATACCTCTAAACTGGATAGACGTGTGAGGAAGTCTTGCAGCTTGCTGTCGTGCTGCTTAGCCGAAGCAGGTGCTTTGTATCTATTAAAGTTCACCTGCCTTGCATGTTTGCCAATTCATTCAGTTCTCTGTCAATATGGACAATATAAAGGTGTCATTACTGAAGCCACATGACTGATATTTGCAGACTTCTGCCCAAACTGTACCAGAGTTATGTATGCAAATAATGTGTACTTCGTATTTGAAATCAATAATTTACAAACTGTTCCATTTACAGTTCATTGACATTAAGAATTTGATTTAAAATGCTGTTTACTGAACTGTATGGATGCTGCATTGTTGTAATATAATTAGAAAGACGTGTACCGATGTAAACACCAGAGTTATTACTGAAAAGTGTTGCAATCAGTGACTCAGTTGAAATCTGTGGAAAATGGCAGTTAAAAAATAAATAAGTAGCTTAAATAAAATAAAATATTGTTGGTATAACAATAAATAAATTAATGTGATAGGATGAGAAATATGTCCCATTAAAGCTATACATTGGTGATGGATCATTTTAGTGATCTCACAGATGGATTGTGCAAAATCTCTTCAGATTATAAAACTATACATTACCATACAAATGTCATTTAAAATATTGAAGACAGATATAGTGGACAGTGACCACTGTTAACATTCCATATGGGTGATGCTGAAACATGAACTACCTGTTTCAGACATGTGAAAGCCTGTTTCCAATTATTTTGATTAATTCCAAAATATTTAAAAATTAGCACTTTTGAAGGAAACTTTATTAACAATATCAACCATGGGTCAACAATTAGCAGTAATGATGCTATTTAAAACTATTTACTTGTGAGCTCTATACACACCGAGTCATAAGCTTTTGAAGCTATAATTTTTTTGTTATTTCTAAACACTTGTACACATAAATATTAGGTTAGTGCATCAGTTCATAGCATTTTTCATAAGTTTAATAAACACAACAGATACACATAACAGAGACTTTACTCATAAATAATATGTTCTCTTTCATTAGTAACAATAGTCAGCCAATGTTGAGGTAACATTTTGAATCAACAACTGTAGAAATCAATTGGTTTTGAGGCAGATAATGCACCAAGCTATGTTTAGAGAGCATTTTCATCTGGAAAGGAAGATCCTTGTAAGTTGTTTGATAGAGAGCAGAAAAGGTGAAAATATAACCCACCAGGTTAGCCGAGAGTGCTAATGTGCTGCTTCCTGAACTCGGATAGGTGCGCCGGCCCTGGATTGAATCCGCCTGGCAGCTTAACAACAGAGGCCAGTGTGCCGGCCAGCCTGGATGTGGTTTTTAGGCGGTTTTCCACATCCCAGTAGATGAATGAGTACAGTTACAAACTCCTTAAAAAAGTGTTAGGCTTTAGAATCAGAAATACAGGAGGTGACAATGAGTTATGAAGAGGTCAAAAAGGAGAAGCTCAGGCTATGCAATATGGATATTGAGTTTCACACCAAAACACTTTTGTTAGTGAAGTAAATACCAAGCCTCCTTACCTGGGACCCATTGTCTCCAAATACCAGTGTGAATGAGACAGCACCTGCTGTGATGCCGACAAATGATACACACATATAAGCAGAACATGCTCCAATATATGACTCTTCACAAACACATCTCAGTACAGTGAAATTTTCTAACAGTGTGCATATGTCTCCCATGTGTGCCAGTCAATGCAAGTGACAGTTAAACAGAGAGGCATAGACACGGAATTGGGCACAGAATTAATATTATATCTGCTCCGCTTCTCCCCAAGTAAGTGAGTAGACTGGCACCAGACTACAAGCTGCTGAAACTGCTATTACAAACTTTCAGCATTGCAGCATGTCAGCAGTCGTAAGTATCAAAATAATTATGAAAAATCCGCCTCGATTGCACAAAATACCTGGTGTTTACCTAGGTTTCAGCGTGGATAACCATGCCTTCTTCAGAACAAATATAAAACAGCTTGCCTAAATAGGCATAGTCAAAGGCTAAAATCAACACCTATAGTGGCAAGACCACATAATTTTTTTTTTTTATACAAATACATGGTACATATGTACCAAGTTAATGTTACTTATCTCAACCCTGTGTGTGCTGCCTCACCCCAGCCGATGTACGATAGTCACAGGCTCTCCACGGAACTGAGGCTCCGCGGGCTGCTTACATGCGCGGCTATCGAAATCACCGTGCATGCGCGCGGCCAGGAAACGTTCTTCTTATGCATGGGAGCGGGTTTGCAAAGTTAACACGGATCAGGAGATAACTGATTGTCAAAAGTTCTCGCACAAATAGCAAATTGAGCAAGTGATAAAAGCAATGATGCGGGAAGTAAGACATATTTAATAGCAGTGCACGACAAACTTTGTGTATGGATGGTAAATCAGCCACAAGCTAATATGAAGGCACTATAATTAGGTAGAAATTACAACTAAACTAAAAATACAGCTATGCTAAGGACGTTATTGTTAAAGGGATAAAACCGCACTAATAATATCTGCATCAGAAATGACCATAGTCGCTACATCGCCATAATACTAAGCGGCCGACCAAGCCATAATCAGGAGACGTTAGATATTTATAACATACCTTGGCTCCATGATCTTATAATTACATGGAAGCCAACAAAGATACATAAAATACCTCCTAAAAGCATGCAGCAATAAGAAAATACAAATGGTGTTGTTCTTGGCTAACCAAACCCTCAACATAGTAGGAGGGAAAAGGTACCAAAATGGGGGGGGGGGGGGGGCAGGGTTGTTACCATCTGTTAACAATCAACATCATGCGCGTGCATCAACCAACTTCCACGTCATGCAACTTAATGTGAAGAATTAAGCAAGGGACCGAAACCTTCAAAGACATTTCTGTTTTTTAATTGGAGCTGATCGTTAAGGACATTGTCTTTGGCATACTGAGGTGTTTAAAAATCTGCATCTCCTCTAAGATGTCCAATTTTGAACCCTTAACTTCAGCATGAAGCAACTCGATATTAGACGGAGGACTCAGCGCATGAGCCATTTGTATAAGGTGTTCTGCATAAGTGGAACCCCTCGTGCCATCACCGCTTCTAGTGGGTCTGTGTTCTTCATATCTAGTCATGAGAGCTCGGCCTGTCTGACCTATGACCCCCCCATTTTGGTACGTTTTCCCTCCTACTGTGTTGAGGGTTTGGTTAGCCAAGAACAACACCATTTGTATTTTCTTATTGCTGCGCACTTTTAGGAGGTATTTTATGTATCTCCATTGGCTTCTATGTAATTGTAAGATCATGGAGCCAAGGTATGTTATAAATCTTTAACGTCTTCTGATTACGGCCTGGTCGGCCGCTTAGTATTATGGTGATGTAGTGACTATGGTTGTTTCTGTTGCAGATATTATTAGTGCGGTTTTATCCCTTTAACAATAATGTCCTTAGCATAGCTATCTTTTTAGTTTAGTTGTAATTTCTACCTAATTATAGGGCCTTCATATTAGCTTGTGGCTGATTTACCATCCGTGAACAACGTTTGTCGTGCATTGCTATTAAATATGTCTTAATTCCCGCATCATCGCTTTTATCACTTGCTCAATTTGCTACTTGTGCGAGAACTTTTGACGATCAGTTATCACCTGATCCGTGTTAACTTTGTAATCCCACTCCCATGCATAAGAAGAACGTTTCCTGGCCGTGCGCGTGCATGGTGATTTCGATAGCCGCGCATGTAAGCAGCCCGCGGTGCCTAAGTTCGGTGGAGAGCCTGTGGCTATCGTACATCAGCTGGGGTGAGGCAGCACATACAGGGTTGAGACAAGAAACATTGACTTGGTACATATGTACCATGTATTTGCAAAAAAAAAAAAAAAAAATTATGTGGTCTTGCCGCTATAGGTGTTGATTTTAGCCTCTGCCTATGCCTATTTAGGCAAGCTGTTTTATATTTGTTCTGAAGAAGGCGTGGTTATCCACGCTGAAACCTAGGTAAACACCAGGTTGTTGTTGTTGTTGTTGTGGTCTTCAGTCCTGAGACTGGTTTGATGCAGCTCTCCATGCTACTCTATCCTGTGCAAGCCTCTTCATCTCCCAGTACCTACTGCAACCTACAGCCTTCTGAATCTGCTTAGTGTATCCATCTCTTGGTCTCCCTCTACGATTTTTACCCTCCATGCTGCCCTCCAATGCTAAATTTGTGATCCCTTGATGCCTCAGAACATGTCCTACCAACCGATCCCTTCTTCTAGTCAAGTTGTGCCACAAACTTCTCTTCTCCCCAATCCTATTCAATACCTCCTCATTAGTTACGTGATCTACCCATCTAATCTTCAACATTCTTCTGTAGCACCACATTTCGAAAGCTTCTATTCTCTTCTTGTCCAAACTATTTATCGTCCATGTTTCACTTCCATACATGGCTACACTCCATACAAATACTTTCAGAAACGACTTCCTGACACTTAAATCTATATTCGATGTTAACAAATTTCTCTTCTTCAGAAACGCTTTCCTTGCCATTGCCAGTCTACATTTTATATCCTCCCTACTTCGACCGTTATTTTGCTCCCCAAATAGCAAAACTCCTTTACTACTTTAAGTGTCTCATTTCCTAATCTAATTCCCTCAGCATCACCCGACTTAATTCGACTACATTCCATTATCCTCATTTTGCTTTTGTTGATGTTCATCTTATATCCTCATTTCAAGACACTGTCCATTCCGTTCAACTGCTCCTCCAAGTCCTTTGCCGTCTCTGACAGAATTACAATGTCATCGGTGAACCTCAAAGTTTTAATTTCTTCTCCATGGATTATAATACCTACCCCAAATATTTATTTTGTTTCCTTTACTGCTTGCTCAATATACAGATTGAATAACATCGGGGAGAGGCTACAACCCTGTCTCACTCCCTTCCCAACCACTGCTTCCTTTTCATGTCCCTCGACTCTCATAACTGCCATCTGGTTTCTGTACAAATTGTAAATAGCCTTTCGCTCCCTGTATTTTACCCCTGCCACCTTTAAAATTTGAAAGAGAGTATTCCAGTCAACATTGTCAAAAGCTTTCTCTAAGTCTACAAATGCTAGAAATGTAGGTTTGCCTTTCCTTAATCTTTCTTCTAAGATAAGTCGTAGGGTCAGTATTGCCTCACATGTTCTAACATTTCTACGGAATCCATACTGATCTTCCCCGAGGTCGGCTTCTACAAGTTTTTCCATTCGTCTGTAAAGAATTCGCGTTAGTATTTTGCAGCTGTGACTTATTAAACTGATAGTTCTGTAATTTTCACATTTGTCAACACCTGCTTTCTTTGGGATGGGAATTATTATATTCTTCTTGAAGTCTGACGGTATTTTGTCTGTCTCATACATCTTGCTCATCAGATGGTAGAGTTTTGTCAGGACTGGCTCTCCCAAGGCCGTCAATAGTTGTCTACTCCTGGAGCCTTATTTCGACTCAGGTCTTTCAGTGCTCTGTCAAACTCTTCACGCAGTATCTTATCTCCCATTTCATCTTCATCTACATCCTCTTCCATTTCCATAATATTGTCGTCAAGTACATCGCCCTTGTATAGACCCTCTATATACTCCTTCCACCTTTCTGCTTTCCCTTCTTTGCTTAGAACTGGGTTTCCATCTGAGCTCTTGATATTCATACAAGTGGCTCTCTTTTCTCCAAAGGTCTCTTTAATTTTCCTGTAGGCAGTATCTATCTTACCCCTAGTGAGATAAGCCTCTACATCCTTACATTTGTCCTCTAGCCATGCCTGCTTAGCCATTTTGCACTTCCTGTCGATCTCATTTTTTAGACTTTTGTATTCCTTTTTGCCTGCTTCATTTACTGCATTTTTATATTTTCTTCTTTCATCAATTAAATTCAATATTTCTTCTGTTGCCCAAGGATTTCTACTAGCCCTCATCTTTTTACCTACTCGATCCTCTGCTGCCTTCACTACTTCATCCCTCAGAGCTACCCATTCTTCTTCTACTGTATTTCTTTGCCCCATTCCTGTCAATTGTTCCCTTATGCTCTCCCTAAAATTCTGTACAACCTCTGGTTTAGTCAGCTTATACAGTTCCCATCTCCTTAAATTCCCACCTTTTTGCAGTTTCTTCAGTTTTAATCTACAGTTCATAACCAATAGATTGTGGTCAGAGTCCACATCTGCCCCTGGAAATGTCTTACAATTTGAAACCTGGTTCCTAAATCTCTGTCTTACCATTATATAATCTATCTGATACCTTTTAGTATCTCCAGGATTCTTCCAAGTATACAACCTTCTTTTATGATTTTTGAACCAAGTGTTAGCTATGATTAAGTTATGCTCTGTGCAAAATTCTACCAGACGGCTTCCTCTTTCATTTCTAACCCCCAACCCATATTCACCTACTGTGTTTCCTTCTCTCCCTTTTCCTACGCTCAAATTCCAGTCACCCATGACTATTAAATTTTTGTCTCTCTTCACTACCTGAATAATTTCTTTCATCTCATCATACATTTCTTCAATTTCTTCGTCATCTGCAGAGCTAGTTGGCATATAAACTTGTACTACTGTAGTAGGCATGGGATTCGTGTCTATCTTGGCCACAATAATACGTTCACTATGCTGTTTGTAGTAGCTTACCCACACTCCTATTTTTTTATTCATTACTAAACCTACTCCTGCATTACCCCTATTTGATTTTGCATTTATAACCCTGTATTCACCTGACCGGAAGTCTTGTTCCTCCTGCCACCGAACTTCACTAATTCCCACTATATCTAACTTTAACCTATCCATTTCCCTTTTTAAATTTTCTAACCTACCTGCCCGATTAAGGGATCTGACATTCCACGCTCCGATCCGTAGAACGCCAGTTTTCTTTCTCCTGATAACAACGTCCTCTTGAGTAGTCCCCACCTGGAGATCCGAATGGGGGACTATTTTACCTCCGGAATATTTTACCCAAGAGGAAGCCATCATCATTTAACCATACAGTAAAGCTGTATGCCCTCGGGAAAAATTACGGCTGTAGTTTCCCCTTGCTTTCAGCCGTTCGCAGTACCAGCACAGCAAGGCTGTTTTGGTTAGTGTTACAAGGCCAGATCAGTCAATCATCCAGACTGTTGCCCCAGCAACTACTGAAAAGGCTGCTGCCCCTCTTCAGGAACCATAAGTTTGTCTGGCCTCTCAACAGTTACCCCTCCGTTGTGGTTGCACCTACGGTACGGCTATCTGTATCATTGAGGCACGGCAAGGTACATGGTTCGTGGGGGGAAACACCAGGTAGTTTGTGCAATCAAGGCGGATTTTTCATAATTATTTCGAAACTCCTATTAATGAATTACAGCAAGCTTGCTTAGTCAGGCAGCCAGATAGCCCACAGGATTTGCCCATACACTTCGTTCCCAAGCAAGACAGAACAGAACATACAGATTATGTGGTGATTATGGGGCCCTCAGTGCTCACACATGATAGTTACCTGATCTGAGCAGCACTCCTAGATTGTTTGGAGATGATGTTGTCATTTATCATCTAGCAAACTGATCAAAGATCAAAACCAATTGCAAAATGGCTTAGTACAATATCCGTATGGCACAAAAAGTGGCAATAGTCTCTGATTAAGGAAAAGTGTGGCGTCAAACAATGGAAAATTCAAGACAGAATGACGACAGGGTTATGAAAAGGATACATTGTTACACACCTTATAGTGGT
The DNA here is from genome assembly GCF_021461395.2 of Schistocerca americana. Lineage (NCBI taxonomy): Eukaryota > Metazoa > Arthropoda > Insecta > Orthoptera > Acrididae > Schistocerca > Schistocerca americana. The sequence continues at coordinate 849,853,467 of NC_060121.1, forward strand.
GGTGTTAAGTCACAGACAGGCACAACAAAAAGACTACTAAACATGTAAGCTTTAAGCCAGAAGGCCTTCTGCCAAAATAGACAACATACACAAATTCTGCAAATGTAGCTCACACACATGTGAACGACTGTGTCTGGCTGCTGCTCCCAGTCTGTGGGCAACTGCGCATGATGAGAGATGGTGGGGTAAGGAGGAGGCTGAGGCTGGGAGGGGGAGGGAGAGCTGGGTATGGGTGGGGGAAGGTAAAATGCTGTTTGTAGAAGCATACAAAGATGAGATGGAGGGAGGGTAGGACACCTAGATGCAGTCAAGTTTAACTGCTTATGCTATTAGGGTTATTGCAAATTCTGGTGATAAACATATCAGTAAATTAGCCTACTATACCTGTTTTCATTCGCTGCTTTCATGTGGCATTATATTTGGAAGCAATTTGTCACTAAGAGAGAAAGTATTCGTTGCACAAGGCGTGCAATCAGAATAATAGCTGGAGCCCACCCAAGATCACCTTGCAGCTATTTATTTGAGGAACTCGGGATATTCACAGTACCTTCACAATACATATTCACTTATGAAATTTGCCATTAATAACCCATCCCAATTCAAAAATAACAACGAACTGCATAGCTACAACACTAGAAGAACGGATGATCTTCATTATTCTGGATTAAACCTGACTTTGACACTGAAAGGGGTGAATTATGCAGGCACAAAAATCTTCAGTCATTTGCCAAAGAGTATTAAAAGTGACAGATAGCCAACCAACATTTAAAAGCAAATTAAAAGAATTTCTCAATGAGAACTCCTACTCAGTAGATGAATTCTTAGATATGAAGTAGTAACTGTAAAAAATAAATAAATAAATAAATAAATAAATAAATAAATAAATAAAAAAATAAAAAAAATAAATGTCATATTCATGATCTATGGAACAAGGATTAATGTATGTATGTATGTAGTGCTCCACAGCTTTAGTCTGAGAACAGCTAACACAGCTTTGCAATGGCATCGAGTACAATTTTTCTCAAAATGACAATTCACTAATGACAAGGTCACTGAAACTGCTTGCAATGATTGCGATTTGGACTGTATTATAAATAAAAATGTAATACACAACAAAATCAACTTCAAGCAAAAACCAAAATCATTCTATTTGCTTAATAACTGCTTCTACACCACAGAATTTTAAAAAATGTGTATAACGCATGTATGCGGGAGTGTTTGATTGTAGTTACGTGTAATCACTGTGATTAAACAGAAAACTGGTAGAACAGCATAATATAAAAGACTACAGTGAAAATGGTCATGATGATGTTACGTTTTAGTTGTCAACAGGTATTATTAATGTAAACGAATTCGTTCGACATTGCAGGGAGGGACCGCATTTATAATCGACTGATCAAGCAAACAACTAACCATCTCCTGCAACTATAACTTGAGGGAATGCTGACTGATTACATCGAAAACTACCGATATCTCGACAGGTAACCGTCCCTGTCATTTTCAGGCATTTTTCAATTCGTGCTTTGAAACTGATAAGGATTTGCCTGTGGAAATAACGGAGTTCTTGACAAATTTATTGGGCCGTATTCTCACGAGTTATTAGAACATAGGCTACAATGATTTGCGGAAAGCATAACTTCTTTGGCAATATGTTACACGTTATAGTCTGCATACTTAATAGAATACAAATTCCTAATCAATAAATGCTAGGAAGTTCTCATCTACATGTATGCAGTTGAAATGTTGACAAACAATTTTTTAAACCATGGTTCTTTAAAACTAGGAAATTTTATCAGTTTACTTTGTTCCAAAGTCTACATCATAATACTATCGTCACTGCTATCTGAGTCTGATAGCATCTGATAGAATCATCTGATTGTAAATTTACGATGATAGGTTCAAGGCTTATATACATCTTTACCTCCCAGTCAAAGTATGCTTCCTGAAGCTTTCCAGCATGCCCACACTGAAGGGGGAATGTTCTCTATTGCTTCATGCACAAGCAATTCAGTGTTTGTTATCTTGAATGTCTTTTCTTTTTTTGGCACATAGCCTTTAACCTTTGCCCAAATTAATTCCATGGGATTGTTCTGACAGGGATATGTGGCTAAACACAAAACTGTGTGATTCTAGAATACATGAGAAATATATCTACAGAAGATGTATCAATGAGGACAATATTAGGGTTTTTAATTATTTATTAAAAAACTCATACTGGGGTTTAGACAAACTCGACACTGTGGATATGAAATTTGAGTCATTTTTAACTTGTTATAAACATAACTATGAAATTGCATTCCCTCTTAAGAAAATTAAAATATAAAGCAAGCCTAATACTTGGGTAACACAGGGGATACAGAACTCTGGAGAGCGACTTAGAAAGCAAAGTAAATCAGCCAGGCTAAATCCAGCTCTGAAACAGTGTGTCACCTGTTACAGAAAATTGTACAGGAAAGTCATTAATGCAGCAAAAAAGTTATATAATGACTCATACATCAGTAGAAGCAAGGGTAACAAGAAAATAAAATCAGTTTGGAATGTGATAAATACAACTGTAGGCAGAAGTAAAGTAAGAGACAGCAACTTTGTTATTAAAAGTGAGGACAAAACTATAAGTGATCCTTTATCTATTGCCAATATCTTCAACCTTCATTATGCAAGTATTGTACAAAGCCTCATGAAAACCCAAAGACAAACAAAGATTAAACATAACCTCTCCACAAATCCTAAAACTATGTTCTTATACCCTGTAAGTGTACAAGAAGTACAGAATACAATCAACAAACTAAAAAAAAATTGTCTTAAGGCACTGATGGCATTCCAGATGAAGTACTTAAACACAGCATAAATATTACTCGTCCCCTTGTAGATTAGATTAGATTAGATTTACTTTCATTCCAATTGATCCGTAATGAGGAGGTCCTCCAGGATGTGGAACATGTCAGAAAAACAACAATACATGACAAATATTTACAACTAAAACAAATAAGCTAATGTACCATTCCACAGGTTCCAAGTGGAATGATCGTCATTTTTTAACGAACACTAAGGGTCATTTTACAAATACTAATGCACTGAATTTAAAAGAAAAAAGTTTTTTATTTATTTATAAGGTAATAAACATGTAATACAACTACTGTAATACTTATTTACAATGAACACATTACTGCACTGAAATGGTGCAGAACTTAGATTATACTTACACATACACACACACACACACACACACACACACACACACACACACACACACAAATACAAACACACGCACACACACACACACAAATTTTCAATGAACACATTACTGCACTGAAATTGTGCAGAAGTTATGTTGTACTTATATACAAATCAGTTGGTTTTACTAAGAAATTCATCAATGGAGTAGAAGGAGTTGGCCACCAATAAATCCTTTAGGCTCCTCTTAAACTGAATTTCATTGGTTGTTAAGCTTTTTATGGCTGCTGGCAAGTTATTGAAAATGTGTGTTCCTGAATAATGCACACCTTTTTGTACAAGACTAAGTGACTTTAAGACATAATTAATGCCTCTTTCAGCACTGGCACTTTCCCTAAAGAACTAAAGCTGTTAATAATAAAACCATTATAAAAAACGGTGATCCTCATGATGTAAAAAATTTCAGACCCATATCCTTGATATCCTGCCTCTCAAAAGTTATTGAAAGAATAATGCATGAAAGGCTCTCTGCTTTCCTGAACACAAGTAGAATATTAGTCAGTCAGCAAAATGGCTTCAGAAAAAATAGGTCAACTGAAACAGCTGTATATAATTTCCTAAGACTTCTCCTGATCTCTATAGATCATTACGAAGTAAACTGTGGGGTGTTTTTAGATTTATCAAAGGCATTTGATGTTATTGATAATGAATTATTGCTTGAGAAACTATATTGCTATGGTGTACATGGTACTGTTCACAGCCTGTTTTAAATCATTCCTGTCAGACAGATACCAGAAAGTAGAAATAATTCAAGAAGGAACCTCTTACTTTTCAGAATATAAGAAAGTTAGTAATGGAGTGCCACAAGGTTCTGTGCTGGGAGCCCTCTTGTTCTTGATTTTCATAAATGACCTACCAAACTGTTTAACATTAGCTAATGCATTATTGTATGCAGACGATACAAGTCTTATTATTAAAGCTCAAAATGAGACTGATTTGCAACAAAAAGTAGAAATAACAAAAGAAGAAGCAGGAAAATGGTTTAGAGATAACTGTTTATTTGTAAATGAGAAAGAAAACAGTATGGATGAATTTCAGCCACGCATTGAATAAAGTAAAGCCCAATATAGTTTTGAAACTTTGTGAACAGAAAATTTTACAAACTTCAAACACAAAATTTTTAGGTATCTGCGTAGATGAGCACCTAAAGTTGGATAAACATATTGAAATGATCAATAAAAAGCTAAGTAAATGCTGCTATATACTCAGAATGCTGGAAAACTTCTGCAGTGAAAAAACAGTAATATGTGCTTATTATGCTCTTATGCATAGTCTATTGTGGTATGGTGTCTTATTTTGGGGTAATTCAAGTCTGGCAAACTGGTCATTCATTATTCAAAAACGAACATTAAGAATAATGAAAGGGGCCGCACCAAGAGAGCCCTGCAGGGAAATTTTCAAAGAATTTCAAATAATGTCACTTCCATCTTTACATAATTATGAAAGTATCTGCTTTTTCAAATCTCACCTCCAATTTTCTTGTTTAAATAGTGAGTGCCATGACTACCCAACAAGACACAGGAATGATTTCCACAGAGAAACATACAAACCAGCCCAACATCACAAAAGTTCAATATATCACCCTAAAATCCTTTTCAGTGCTCTTCCCTTAAGCATCAAAAAGATAAAAAAGTTTTACATTTTTAAAAATGAGCTTAATAAAATGTTATTAAGAGAATGTTTTTACAGTGTTGCAGAGTACATGGATTTTCAGAAGATAGTGACATAGTTATCAATGATAATGATAATTCACATTTGAACAAATATATGAAAATAGTCTGCCTGTACATACTATAATTAATTAATTATTGTTTGTTCTGTTATTCATAGTGGTCAATGATAATGATAATTCATGTTCGAACAAATGTATGAAAATAGTTTGCCTGTACACACTATAATTCATTAATTATTGTTTGTTGTGTTATTCTTTACTATAGTGGTCAGTGATAATGATAAGTCATATCTGAAAAACAAATGTATGAAAATAGTATGCACTATAAATAATTAATTATTGTTTTTTTGTTATTCTCTGCTATACGCTGCACGAGATATATATTTATATATGTCTTACCATTGTAGGCCTATGTTATTAATTTACTGTACAATTACAAACTCATATAATGTAACATGACAACTCCTATATCATTGTATATGATAAAATGGATGCTCAGTAAATAACAATAACAATAACCACATTCACATGCAGGAAAGTCAAGTTTGTAAGTTCTGTCGCGTGATTTACATAAATTAACGAGCTGCAGGAGTTGGGCACGAATCTGATTTATGTTGAGTGAAACATGGTTATTTTTAAGCCAGGGCAAAATATCTGCTTTCCTAGTGTGTGTATTTGGTGCTTTCTCTGTTAACAGCCGAATGATAACTGATATGGTAATTATTATGATCGACTTCGAAGCAAGGTATGGCAAGAATTGTTCAGGGAACCACTTCACGAAAGCGATAGCATTCATTTACAAATGGTAGTCACTGCTGGTTTTCTTACACCTAAATACAAATTTAGATCCTGGAACAAAACCAGAAGAAGAACCATCATACAGTATAATGATCCGAGAACCTCTTCCTATGAGAACTTTACAACCACCAGAACCAGCACTCATTTTCCAGCAGGTCTTGCTGGAATACTCTTATTCACACTATGCACTGTTGAACTACCACCTTCTCTTGTATCATGCACCTTTAAAAGGGATGGGATTCATGCTACACCTCTGTCACGTCTTTCAATTAAATGCTCTTTTCTTAATATATTTGAAACCAATATCTTTTAAAATTTTGTACACTGACAAAGTCCTACTTTTGAAGCCAATTTTCTCATGCATGAATGTAACAAGCTTTTGTGACATTGGGTATTCATAATTAACACGAAGTGCCTTAAAGCATCGTTGTTAAAACCATCCATTTGTGTTACAGGCTTCTTGCGATTTGGATGTTTTCCAGGCAGAACAAAACTAACTTTTCCTAACGCTCCTATAGCTCTGACACTTTTGTTTACAGTTCTCTTTACAGTTCTCTATGTGTCTGGTGTCTGATCTTGGGTCTTTAAATGTCAACATTAGGAGCCCCTTTTTGAAAGACTTATAAATGCGGTAAGTAATCCCCCTCACCTACTTGTGTAGCTCTTCACGTTTATTGCTGTAACCAGACATTTTTTAATCACACTAAAAATTTACAAATACACATTCACAGCGTTACTGCTAAAAAGAAAGAACAAGCCATCGACAACTGAATGAGTACTTCGGCTGTTGGGAAGAACGGAAACAGTGCAGTATGCAGGAGAGAGATTCTCGCAATATAGCTGCAACTCATGGCTAGCCGCTCGGAAAGAAAATGAATCTTATTGGCTGTTGTTGTTGTGGTCTTCAGTCCTGAGAATGGTTTGATGCAGCTCTCCATGATACTCTATCCTGTGCAAGCTTCTTCATTTCCCAGTACCTACTGCACCCTACATCCTTCTGAATCTGATTAGTGTATTCATCTCTTGGTCTCCCTCTACGATTTTTACCATCCACGCTGCCCTCCAGTACTAAATTGGTGATCCCTTGATGCCTCAGAACATGTCCTACCAACTGATCCCTTCTTCTAGTCAAGTTGTGCCACAAACTCCTCTTCTCCCAATTTCTATTCAATACCTCCTCATTAGTTATGTGATCTACCCATCTAAACTTCAGCATTCTTCTGTAGCACCACATTTCAAATGCTTCTATACTCTTCTTGTCCAAACTATTTATTGTCCATGTTTCACTTCCATACATGGCTACACTCCGTACAAATACTTTCAGAAACGACTTCCTGACGCTTAAATCTATACTTGATGTTAAGAAAGTTTTCTTCTTCAGAAATGTTTTCCGTACCATTGCCAGTCTACATTTTATATCATCTCTACTTCGACCACCATCAGTTATTTTGCTCCCCAAATAGCAAAACTGCTTTACTACTTTAAGTGTCTCATTTCCTAATCTAATTCCCTCAGCATCACCCAACTTAATTGGACTACATTCCATTATCCTTATTTTGCTTTTGTTGATGTTCATCTTATACCCTCCTTTCAAGACACTGTCCATTCCATTCAACTGCTTTTCCTAGTCCTTTGCTGTCTCTGACAGAATTACAATGTCATCGGCGAACCTCAAAGTTTTTATTTCTTCTCCATGGATTTTAATACCTACTCCGAATTTTTCTTTTGTTTCCTTTACTGCTTGCTCAATATAGAGATTGAATAGAATAGGCGAGATGCTACAACCCTGTCTCACTCCCTTCCCAACTACTGCTTCCCTTTCATGTCCCTCGACTCTTACAACTGCCATCTGCTTTCTGTACAAATTGAAAATAGCCTTTCGCTTCCTGTATTTTACCCCTGCCACCTTCAGAATTTGAAAGAGAGTATTTCAGTCAACATTGCCGAAAGCTTTCTCTAAGTCTACAAATGCTAGAAACATAGGTTTGCCTTTCCTTAATCTTTCTTCTAAGATAAGTCGTAGGGTCAGTATTGCCTCACGTGTTCCAACATTTCTACGGAAACCAAACTGATCTTCCCCATAGGTTGTCTTCTACCAGTTATTCCATTCTTCTGTAAAGAATTCGAGTCAGTATTTTGCAGCTGTGACTTATTAAACTGAGGCACTGCAGTCACGGACTGTGCGGCTGGTCCCGAGTCCTCCCTCGGGCATGGGTGTGTGTGTGTTTGTCCTTAGGATAATTTAGGTTAAGTAGTGTGTAAGCTTAGGGACTGATGACCTTAGCAGTTAAGTCCCATAATATTTCACACACACACATTTTTAAAAAAAATTAAACTGATACTTCGATAATTTTCACATCTGTCAACACCTGCTATCTTTGGGATTGGAATCATTATATTCTTCTTGAAGTCTGAGGGAATTTCGCCTGTCTCATACATCTTGCTCACCAAAAGGTAGAGTTTTGTCAGGACTGGCTCTCCCAAGGCTGTCAGTAGTTCTAATGGAATGTTGTCTTCTCCCGAGGTCTTGTTTCGACTTAGGTCTTTCACTGCTCTGTCAAACCCTTCATGCAGTATCATATCTCCCAGTTCATTCATTTCAATTAAATTCGATATCTCTTCTGTTACCCATGGATTTCTTCTAGCCCTCGTCTTTTTACCTACTTGATCCTCTGCTGCCTTCACTATTTCATTCTTCTTCTACTGTATTTCTTTCCCCCCCATTCCTGTCAATTGGTCCCTTATGCTCTCCCTGAAATTCTGTACAACCTCTGGTTCTTTCAGTTTATCCAGGTCTCATCTCCTTAAATTCCTACCTTTTTGCAGTTTCTTCAGTTTTAGTCTACAGTTCATAACCAATAATTGTGGCCAGAGTCCACATCTGCCCCTGGAAATGTCTTACAATTTAAAACCTGGTTCCTAAATCTCTGTCTTACCATTATTTAATCTATCTGAAACCTTCCAGTGTCTCCATGCCTCTTACATGAACACAACCTTCTTTCATGATTCTTAAACCAAGTGATAGCTTTGATTAAGTTATGCTTTGCACAAAATTCCTCTTTCATTCCTTACCCCCAGTCCATATTCACTTACTACTTTTCCTTCTCTTTCTTTTCCTACTATTGAATTGCAGTCCCACATGACTACTAAATTTTCATCTCCCTTAATTATCTGAATAATTTCTTTTATCGCATCATACATTCCTTCAGTCTCTTCACCATCTGTAGAGCGGGTAGTTGGCATATAAACTTTTACTACCATGGTACACGTGGGTTCATGTCTATCTTGGCTATAATAATGCATTCACCTATGCTGTTTGTAGTAGCTTATCCACGTACCTATTTTTATTCATTATTAAACCTACTCCTGCATTATCCTTACTGCATTTTGTATTTATAACCCTGTATTCATCTGACCAGAAGTCTTGTTCATCCTGCCACCGAACTACACTAATCTGCACTATATCTAACTTTAACATACGCAATTCTCTTTTAAAATTTCCTGACCTACCAGCCTGATTAAGGGATCTGACACTTCATGCTCTGAACTGTAGAACACCAGTTTTGTTTCTGCTAATAACAATATCCTCCTGAGCAGCCTTGCCTGGGGGTCAAAATGGGGGACTATTTTACATCTGGAATATTTTACCCAAGAGAACGCCATCATCATTTAACCATACAGTAAACCTGCATATCCTTGGGAAGAATTACAAATGTAGTTTCACCTTGCTTTCAGCAGTTCACAGTACCAATACAGCAAGGCTGTTTTGATTGATGATACAAGGTCAGATCAGTCAATACTCCAGACTATCGGCCGTGAAACTACTGAAAAGGCTGTTGTGTCATCATCATTTAATCATACAGTTAAGCTGCATGCCCTCGGGTAAAATTACAGCTGTAGTTTCCCCTTGCTTTCAGCTGTTCGCAGTACCACAACAGCAAGGCCATTTTGTTTAGTGTTACAGGGCCAGATCAGTCAATCATTCGGACTGTTGCCCCTGAAACTACAGAAAAGGCTGCTGCCCCTCTTCAGGAACCACACGTTTGGCTCAAATGGCTCTGAGCACTATGGGACTTAACAGCTGTGGTCATCAGTCCCCTAGAACTTAGAACTACTTAAACCTAACTAACCTAAGGACATCACACACATCCATGCCCCAGACAGGATTCGAACCTGCGACCATAGCAGTCGCACGGTTCTGGACTGCGCGCCTAGAACCGCGAGACCACCGCGGCCGGCCCACACGTTTGTCTGGCCTCTCAACAGATACCCCTCCATTGTGGTTGCACCTACGGTATGGCTATCTGTGTCACTGAGGCACGCAAGCCTCTCCATCAACGGCTAGGTCCATGATTCATGGGGGGGGGGGGGGGGGGGGGAGGCTTATTGTCTATCAGCGGTTAAAGGAGGTGGATGCGCAGAACGGTTTAAAAGTGGGCCGCCTTTCTAGATGATGCGAACCTTAGGTGGTCGAACTCCAGGGTGTGTCAAATGGTGGAAACTGACGAAAATTGGAAGATGTGATATCATATCAAAACGGGTGCCAGTGGGCGATCTCTCCCTTGTGATACGTCACACCAGATTTGTTTATCAGATCTGGGAAGAGATGACGTTCAGATATCAAGTCACTCGACTGCTCCTTCAGTAGCGTGCATATTTGTGTGTCTTGGTACTGAGATTATACAAGGTCATAATAGTTAATGGCCATAGACAGTGTATTAATGCATGAGAAGTAGTACACCACCAAGCTATCAGCACCGTTTATGTGCTGAATGTCAGTGGAGAATTGGCTGTCATGGTCGAGGTTGCGCAAACTTCTAGGGGGGGCAGTCATTACTCGGGTTTCTTATAGCTTCGGCGAGTGGATGATGGTCCGTATAAATTGTAAATGGCCCGCCTTCCACCTCCACTTTGAAGAGCCACACAGCCTCTTAAACGGCCAAGCGCTCCCGGTAAAATGCGGAACACATTTATTAAGCAGGGGTAAGGTTTTGTGAAAATATCGTAACGGCTACTTTTGTCCGTTTACTAGTTGTAAGACAACCCTAATTGCTGTTTTGCTGGCATCATCTGTGATTGACAAGGGTGCATTCTCGACAGGATGAGCCAAGATGACAGCCTGCTTCAGACACAGTTTGATATTGTCAAAAACTCTTTGTATCTCCTTCGTCCATTTTTCCCCACTAGTGCATCAGTAAGCGGAACTTGTATCACCGCGGCTCAGGGCAAATATCTTCTATATAAGTTAATAGCGCCAAGAAATCTCCTTAATTCGTGATAGTTGCTAAGACGTGGGAGTGAGTTTTATAATTCGATGCTTTCTGCTTTAGGTCGAATTACCGCATGACTGACTGAGTGACCAAGGAATGTATCTTATTTCTGTCAGAGCTGAATTTGTCGTTATTGATCACAATGCCGTGCTTTTCTAGTGTGTCGAAAATACAGCTGAGATGTTCTTGTGTACTTGGGGCGATGGCTAGAAAACTACATGTCATCGAGATAGGATAACAAAAAGGGAACTGTAACAGTACTTTGTGAATAAAAAATTGTCACATTTGGGCAGCATGAATTGATATAATCCGAATGGTGCTATTATGGCAGTTTTGGGTACATCTTCACCCACCATGTGAATCTGTAAATACACTTTCTTGCACTCCTCCACTAAAGATGGTAGCATCCGCCAAGATGTGTAAGAAGCCCTGTCTGGTAGGTGCAGAGTAGTGATTAGGTATCGAACGTGCGTTCAGCGAACGACAGTCACTGCAAAATCTATAGAAACCATCTTTCTTTGGCGCCAAGTGGATTGGCGATGCCCATGAACTTTCCTGACAACAAACGAGCTCACATCGCACACTTACAACAACATCAGATGTCACAACATCGTCACCATTGTCAGCGACATCCACACCAGCAGAGACAGTCAGCTTTTCAGAGGACCCTAGGGACCTCCATGCATTTATAACAACAGAACATACGCAACAACAGTAGCAGCACTTACCACCGACTTCCTAGCAACAGAAACGGAAAAGGGTGACACACACACATTACTGGATGGACTCGCCAGTATGGTGCGGAACACTTCCTGTGTGCATGCTACCCCTGCGAGTGATGCATCTGCTACTTACACACAAACCAAACGACATGGAGCGAATCACAGCACAGTTAATCAAATCAGTACCACGCTGGGACTGCCAGGCCATCACAAAGCGCGGCGCCTGGCGCTTACGTACTACTAAAAACGTAATAGGTGAAATACTATGGGTCGAGTTTGTTTGAAAATTTTCTCTGACTATTTCTCCAGGCTAACCCCAGGGTTGAACTATACAGAGCTTGTCAGTACCCAGGTTTCTGACCCGCGCCGGCCGATGTGGCCGTGCGGTTCTAGGCGCTTCAGTCTGGAACCGCGTCACCACTACGGTCGCAGGTTCGAATCCTGCCTCGGGCATGGATGTGTGTGATGTCCTTAGGTTAGTTAGGTTTAAGTAGTTCTAAGTTCTAGGGGACTGATGACCTCAGAAGTTAAGTCTCATAGTACTCAGAGCCATTTGAACCATTTTTTTTCCTGACCCGCAACGGCAGAGGCTGTTAACTGACTCATTCACCGACCTATGCTTACGACTACTGGAAGCACTGTTTGACTCATCTAAAGTATGGTGTGATGTCTTTACTAATAGACGTCAACCATACATTACACCCAAGTTCCGGCAAGTGGTTTCCGACTTCATCCACAACCTGACATTCTGGAACCAACACTACGGTGAAATTGGTGACGGATCATTTTGTATGGTCTTCGTTCAAGAAAGATTCGCGGGATTGGGCAAAGTGGGATGCCACATGCGCACTCCAGTAGGTTAATTCCTGACATTTACTTCGCGATTCAGGCATGTCCACGTTGATTTAGTAGGGACCCTCCCCCCTCCGAGGGCTAAGGTACTTATCAACGGCTGTGGACCTTTGTACTTGGTGGGCAGAGACCGTCTCGATCAAAGACACTTCTGCAGAGACAACAGCATGATCGTTCATTGAAGCTTGTATGGCGAGCTTTGGGTGTCCGATTTCGATTACACCGACCAGGATCGCCAATTAGAATCACCACTTTTCCAGGAATTATCGAGATTATGCGGCTTTCAGCGTAATCGACCCACTACCAGGTGTAGAATATGAAACCGGAATTTGGTTGCAATAATTACACGTCTGTTGTTTGAAACTGATTAACAATATTGCATTGAAAATAATCTCCATTTCTATTTATACATTTCTCTCACCTCTCCGGTAGACTATGAATGCCACACCAAATCAATAATTCTTCTTTTGAAGCGAATCAGCCAGCAAGCCATTTTCGTACATTTTCATACGAACTAAAGCGTTGTTCAGCGAGAGCGTGCCCTAGTGATGCAAATAGATGATAATCGCACGGAGCCAAGTCTGGAGAACAAGCCTCAAGCCTTAGTATTTCCCAACTGAACGCCTCGATCGTTTCCCTGACCCGTTTTGCTATGTGTGATGGGGCGTAATCATGGAGCAATATGACTTTGTGTTGTCTTTTTCCATATTCCAGTCGTTTTTCACGTGATGCTCGATTTAAATCGATCATTTGCTGTTGGTAGCGATCAGTGTTAACGGTTTCACCAGGTTTTAGGAGCTGATAACAGATGACACCCTTCTGATCCCACCAAACACAGATCATTGTCTTCTTTCAAAAGCGATTTGGTCTTGCAGTGGATGTCGATGGTTTGCTTGGATTCATCCATGATTTATGACTCTTAGGATCCATTTTTCATCACCTGTCACTATTCGGTGGAGAAACAACTCCCTTTTGTATCAGGCGAGCAACATTTCACAGGTGGTCTTTCGATTTGCTTGCTGTCTTTCATTCAGTTCATGTGGAACCCATTTTCCCGCTTTCTGCACCTTTCCCATAGCTTTCAAGCGAAGAGAAAACTCAATCTAACGTAATCTAATCTAATCTCAGAGTCACATGCAACTGTTCCGCGATTTCCTTTTGAGCTTGAGTATCATCTTCATCCAATAAGGCCTGCAATTCGTTGTCTTCGAACTTTTTAGGTGATTTCCTGCGTTCGTATTTTCTCGTGTCAAAATCACTACTTTTGAATTTTTTGAACCGCCATAAACACTGTGTCTTCTCAAGAGCATGTTCGCCGAAGCTTCGACAAGCATTCGATGCGATTCTGCAGCAGTTTTCTTCAAATGATATCAGAAAACCAATGCTGGCTGCAAATCGTAGTTCTTAGGCACATAATTCGACATGTTTACTGGTCTGAAACAGATACCGATGTATGGAACTTGAGTTACTGTGTGCTGACATTTGTCGTCAGCTCTGTTATAGGAAGCAGATGGCGCCACAGACGCTGTCTCCTGGGCCCTACACTGACGGCTAGCACCATCTATAGGGAAATTCCGGTTTCATACTTCTGCACCTGATATCTACCACCCAGCAAGCAACAGCCTGATGGAAAGGTGGCATTGCACCTTAAAGGCTGTAATGGTAAGCCAAGAAGATTCCTGGATACATGCATTGCCACGGATGGTGTTAGGTCTACATACTGTGTTGAAGTCTGACATTGGTTTCTAGTCGGCAGAGTTGGTACACAGTTTGGAATTTCTAACACCCGTTACACTCCTGATGAGACGCAGTTATCCAACCTGGTGCCACAGCTCTGGAAAAACGTTGCAAAACTTCATCGTACTCTAGCATCGCAACACAGTACTTACCTACTTTTTGTGCACAAATTTTCCGAAAACTGTTCCCGCGTCGTGTCCCGCATGGACCTTGTACGCTACCCTCTACAGTCTCTATACGCTGGGCTTACGACGTGACATACACATATAATGGACACTCTTCTCCAGGAAAAACCAACGAAGGTTTCCATCGAGTTTGTCAAATTCGCTTGGGTATTTCTGACATCTTCAGACACTTTCTTGGCGACCTCACCTGCATGGCTCCTGCGACAGGAGCTGTGCCATGTCCAAACTTCACACCACAGGACAGCAGGCATCGTCGGAGTAATTCACCAGCAACATCGCCCCGATCGTCTGCTCACGTGGAGGCTGTGAGTTCAAATCCCTGGTGCTTCGCACTTTGGTACGGCGAAGGAGGGGAGGGGGGGGGGGGGGGAAGAGGGCTCTGTGGGAATGACACATTCGATAATCGACAGTGCACCTTATGCAGTGCATCTTTATAAAACTACGTTCTTTGATAACGTTTTCGGTTGGCATTTGCTGATGATCCACACGTGCTTTCGTAGCGGTTGTGCTAATGAAGTCGCCGGCCGGTGTGGCCGTGCGGTTAAAGGCGCTTCAGTCTGGAACCGCGTGACCGCTGCGGTCGCAGGTTCGAATCCTGCCTCGGGCATGGATGTGTGTGATGTCCTTAGGTTAGTTAAGTTTAATTAGTTCAAGTTCTAGGCGACTGATGACCTCAGAAGTTAAGTCGCATAGTGCTCGGAGCCATTGCTAATGAAGTCAATTTTTGCTTCACAGTATACGTGTACGTGGTGTTTACGTAGTGCGAGTGCTCCTGCAAACTCAAAATATTGCACTGAAGGTGAATCGTAGATCTTTTATTTCGTAAGTTTGCATCTCTCCTCGCCAGCGGCGCTGCAAATGCAACAAGATATTCATGTTGATGCTTATTCCGATAAAGGCGCCGCATACATTTTTTTCCTCTTAAGGTTTGTCATTACCTCCATCAGAGAGCCGGAAAAGTCATGTTGTTTCTGATTGGCTACTCACAACCAATAAGGATATTACAAATGCTTCAAATACATGTTCTCACTCCTGTTGCTAACATACAATCCGTATTTTAGAGAATATTGTTAATAACTGTTTACTCGTAATAATTAAGTGCATAAAAACCATACGTGTGACTCAAGATAAAGTCAGGATATACTACAACAAATGTCATGTTAATTGTTTAACGAATGTTATATTCAGCAAGGGGGCGGGGAGGTCAAATACTTAACTTTAGCTGTTAACTGAACTACGGAGTACATTGCACCGGAATACAATACCATGCGAATACTACTGCAAAATTGGGCAGAAAGTAAACGCAGAATGTAACATACTTTATACAGTCATGCATATTCCTCAGTACTACACTGCGAATATAACAGAACTGGAAACAAAGTGTTCTACGACTCAGCTGCCTACATCTACAATGCTGAAGAGAACTAATGAACTCGTGAAATAGTACTTACCCAACTGTACACGGAGTAACGACTTGCACTGAACCTCACGCTGAAGTAAACGCGCGGAGGTAAACAAAAAGACGTGCATTTCACGTAAATTTTACTTCATAGATGATACCATACGTGTTAGGCTCATAGCAACAATTCTAATCAGATATTATACGAATACAGTTTGCAAAGTGATTTCAATCAATCCGAGCGACAGGGAGCGTTTACTAACAGCGACCAGGCGCTGATCGCACCACACCAAAGAGTAATGATATACAACGAAACTTAAAAATAGTCACGTAGTTGCCTGGCAACGACCGATCCATAGTCGTCGCTATCGTTCGCCGCTCTAAAAGTTTCAAACTATGCAGAGATGCATTGTTCTGTAGCATGTCCCGATAGCATTCTCTCAGCATCTCAATACCTGTCGACGTGCATGGTCACAAGAACAGCTGGGAAGGAGCCATGGCGCCGGGGCATCGTGAATATTGGAGGACTATCGCAAATGTGTACAGACGCGAACGCGTACAAGCTATTAAGTGCACTCATCGGCAACGTATTATTGTTTACAGCCAAGAAGAATTTGCGATAGTAGTCGATACTGTCCATGCCACTCGACATCCGTTGGCTTGGACAAGCGAGGTGCGGTAATGGCTGCTGTGACGTCGCTTGTGGTGCGTAACTTGAATTTAATTTTTTATATCGTTATTCGTTGACATATTTCCTTTGCTTAGGAGAAGGAATGGAGAAAGCTGAAGTTAAGATACTTGTTGTCGTCTTTGACCAGAGACTTAAAGAACATGACGGACGACATAAACAAGATGGTGACTGTTACATCATATGATTGGCGACATTTTGAAACGCAGGTAACACAGGCAGATTTGATACGAGAATTTACTATAGTGGGAAAATATAGTTCGAATTGGAACTATTATGATCAAGCATATATTAACTAGCATAAAAATGTTGCTATCTGAGCACAAAACAGGCGGATATGCTCCTCTTTAAAAGACTCTGTAAAATGGGGTGCCAGTTGCCTCATTCTTCTTCCCTCACCACCTTTAAAATTTTTCCCAAAAATTTTGGCATGCGAACATATTCACGCTTTTTTATGCTGTGGGGGAAGGAGAATGGGACTGGGAAAGAGACAGAACAGTAACAAATATTAAAGTCTTTCTTTGCTCCTTTGAGTTAATGTCCACTCGCCGTTTTATTCTTGCTGTGCTTGTAGGCGTTCTTCCCATATAAAGTCACTATAGAGGAGACTAATTCCTTGAAACATGATTTCAGTTATGCTTTCCTTAGCATATCTGTCGACCATTTCTTTTACAGTGATGTTTAAATGCCCTTTGATTCACAAAAAATTAACATAAAAAATGGCTCTGAGCACTATGGGACTTAACATCTGAGGTCGTCAGTCCCCTTGAACTTAGAACTACTTAAACCTAACTAACCTAAGTACATCACACACATCCATGCCCGAGGCAGGATTCGAACCCGCGACCGTAGCGGTCACGCAGTTCCAGACTGAAGCGCCTAGAACCGCCCAGCCACACCGGCCGGCAAAATTAACATCAGTGTCAATCTTTCTTGCATTATCATCAAACTTAATGTACCTTATACGTAAACAGTGGTGATCGCATTCTGATATGACCTTTCTATCTTCTGAAGAGTACTTTCAGAGTCTGTTAAGATTAAGACTTTTGACTTTTTAAAATTCTTTCCTTATTCCGTAGATAGGTGCTTCACGAATTTCTGTTGTTTCCGCAGTGTTTAACCTAAGTACATCACACACATCCATGCCCGAGGCAGGATTCGAACCTGCGATCGTAGCGGTCACGCGGTTCCAGACTGAAGCGCCTAGAACCGCCCAGCCACACCGGCCGGCAAAATTAACATCAGTGTCAATCTTTCTTGCATTATCATCAAACTTAATGTACCTTATACGTAAACAGTGGTGGTCGCATTCTGATATGACCTTTCTATCTTCTGAAGAGTACTTTCAGAGTCTGTTAAGATTAAGACTTTTGACTTTTTAAAATTCTTTCCTTATTCCGTAGATAGGTGCTTCACGAATTTCTGTTATTTCCGCAGTGTTTAACCTAAGTACATCACACACACCCATGCCCGAGGCAGGATTCGAACCTGCGACCGTAGCGGTCACGCGGTTCCAGACTAAAGCCCCTAGAACCGCCCAGCCACACCGGCCGACAAAATTAACATCATTGTCAATCTTTCTTGCATTATCATCAAACTTAATGTACGTTATACGTAAACAGTGGTGGTCGCATTCTGATATGACCTTTCTATCTTCTGAAGAGTACTTTCAGAGTCTGTTAAGATTAAGACTTTGACTTTTTAAAATTCTTTCCTTATTCCGTAGATAGGTGCTTCACGAATTTCTGTTATTTCCGCAGTGTAAATGGACGCTTCATTAGGTACAGCATAATTCCCCGTGATGTTCCTTAATGAGCAACAGAAAACAAATCCTGCCCCTTCCGGTGCCTTGGAGCCGTCCCTGTAGGTCTGGACGTAATTTGGCCATCCGTTTTCTATGACGGGCGATGTTGTCTTTCTGTTCTCTGTATTATTTAACGATATAGGCGAATAGAATACCTCCTTCCTCAAGGAAGCTGACTCGTATGGATTGCTCTATCCGGGAATGCCATCGTCTTGTAAGACTAATGGTAATAATGCTCGGAGCTGGTGACAGTATTCTATGAGATGTTTTTTTCGCTTTTGAGCCTCTTGGTCTGATGTAACTGCAGAATTTTGCTGATCGTCGCGTTATTAGGGTTCGTGAGCGTTTTTAGTAAGTACTTGTGTGCTAGTAACTGTCCTCGAATGTAGAAAGGCATTCCTTTTCCTTCTACAAGCAGTGGATTTGTCGGTGATGCCGACATGGCACCTAACCATGTTCTCATTGCCCTGCATTGCAGCTTCTCCAATTTCTTTAATACGTATCTTCGCACGTTCCCGTATGGTATACACACATAACCTAGAACAGTATGGTATACACACATAACCTAGAACAAAGTGTAATAGCGACCTGTAGAGGCTCAGAAGAGGTTTTAGGTCAGATTCCCACACGGTGCGTGCGGTGAATCGGAGAATATTCAGGCCTTGATTAATTTTCAGCGTTACGAAGTCGATGTGTCGGTACCCTGACAATTTGTTCTCCAGGTACAGCCCTAGGAACCTTACTGATGGGTTATTAAGGAAGCTATACGGACTCAGTCGCGTATTATCTGGTGTCGGCTTCAGCTTTTTCCCTGTGAAGGTAACTAACTGCCCGTGATCTGTCTACCGATAGTAAGCATCCCGACAAAGAGCGTAGTAATTCATTGCATCGTTAAACCAAAATGATTTTCCTTTAAAATGCAGAGTTAACGTAACTGCATAAATCATCTGCTTACTGGAAAACTTTAGTATTAGGAGGAAATACTCGTATGTCTTCGAGGTCATCTACGTGTACAGTATGGAGTCAGAAGGGCTACTTGAGGTAGCCGTTTAGTCGCGATACGTGGGCCAAAGAGTGTATCATGCTGTTGTCGTAAATAAGGTATTCGTTTGAACAGCACTGCATAGATGTCGCGGACATGTATTTCTGGTAGCCCTATAATTCGGCATTTTCGCATCAGAATTCTTAGCTCCACGTTGTCATAAGCCCCACTTAGCGTAAGGAATGCTGCTATTAGATATCCTTTTACTAGAAAGGTGCGTTGGATGTCCAGTGTTAGCATACTGAGATTTGCTTGGTATTTCTTTTCTGAAAACTACATCGTGTTTCCGGTAGCAAGGCGTGCTTTTTCTAACCACTTCTCCAAACGAACTTTTCTAATCTGTTTAAATGTCTTACAGACCCACGACGACAAGGAAATGGGTCGATAGGAAGAGGCCTTGGATGGGTTTTCTCCCGGTTTCATGTTAGGGATGAATATATGTGTTCTCCACTCGCCCCCGACGGAATTACAGCGGTACTCCACACCACATTATAGATTTCCATTAGCAGTTTTTTAAACAGAACCCGGTGGTATGGGGATCACTGAGTAGAGTAGGTTAGGTGGTCGGGTCCTCGAGGCGTTATTAGCCTTTGATTCCAATGCTTATTCAGCTCTACTATAGGAAATGGTTTCTCCAATACCTGTAATGGTCGTCCGAGGGTGTTTGATGACTCATTGTGGGCATCCTATAAGCGGCCACGACTATCGTAGATTCCTCTTGAACTGAGCAATTATTTTTGTACCGGTAATCTATGCTGTGTATGAGAAAAAACTGTCGCGTCTGTCTCGGCGGAAATTCTAAGACTTATTCGTAAATTCAAGGTGGAGGCCGGGGAGGGATATATATATATATATATATATATATATATATATATATATATATATAATACTAAGAATTCGTCGATTAACAGTATTTTTTATATACGAAGAATATAGTTATACAGAGTGAAGAAAAATTCGCGCACACGGACTTTGCAGCGCGATTCCTCACGTACTAGAAATACAAAAATGTCTCTCACAAAATTTCTCCCTGCACATATTCCCGGCAGTGAATGGACTTTGAAGATAGGCAGTCTGGCAACACTTACTCACATGTATGGCAACTACCTCTGTTAGCAGATAGCAGCAGTAGTGCTGTGCAGTTGGTGAAGTGGATAGCGTTTCGGGTTAGCGTTTAGGAGTTCGAAGGTTTGATTCGGGGTCGAGGCGTATTTGTTTTTATCTGCCAATTTCATTCTACTGTATAATACTGTAGTATTCGCCATTTATTAAACCACGTGTATCCGACATTTACCTAGTACAGTGTTCTGTAACGGTGAACACAATAAAAACGTGGCCAGACAAGTCAGAAACAGACAGCTGAAACAAATGACCTGTCATAGGACAGAACAAGTACAAAAATAATATCTGGTTGGAGAAGCTAAAAATGATGACACATGTAAATAACTCAACATCTAGTAGTTATTTATACTACATCCAGTACGTCCGCTCACATGTAACGCATTAGCAACCAGTGACAATAATAATTTCCATAGTAATAAAGGCATGCGTTTACAAAAGAAAACGTTGTTTTCAGAGCAGGTACTGAAAGCGACCCCCTGCACTACCAGACATTGAGCGATCTCCTGAATCATACAGCTCTGCACTGTTCGCATCATGGCTGCATCTAGAGATACAGAAGCAGCATGAACACACGCTGTCACTTCTTCCACATGTGTTGGATGAGTAGAATACACGTGCTCCTTCAAGTGACCCCAGAGAAAGAAATCCAGAGGTTTTAGGTCAATTAAACACGGAGGCCATACAACTGGACCTCCAAGACCGAGCCATTTCTCTGGAAATGTTCTGTCTAAATCCGTCGCACATTAATTCCAAAGTGCGGAGGTGCACCATCATGTTGCAAAATTGTAAATTTGTGGTAAGATCTTGTGGGGCCAAACTGCTTAGGTCATTGGTCCCTAAGCTTACACACGACTTAATCTCATTTAAACTAAATTACGCTATGGACAACACACACACCTATGCCCGAGGGAGGACTCGAAGGTCCGACGCGGTGGACTCGAAGGTCCGACGGGTGGGAAGGGAGGAGGGGGGGGGGGGGGGGGGAACCTGCACGTACCGTGACAAGACGCCTCATAACCTCTGCCAAAGATGGAGTGGAACATCTTCTAGTGCGTCAGGCGAATAGTTCGAGAGGAATAAAAGATAGCTTCGTGTAGACAACCGGCCACGTGAAACGTAGGGACCCAATCTCCAATGTTCCAATATGCCAAAGCGAATTTGATATTCACTGTCGCGGGTGAGGTGCAGGTTAACGTCACACCAACATACGACGACATTATAGTGTTCATGAAGTCGTCATTGGCTTCTTGTTGTTGTAGGAACAATTCACAGAGTTGCATCTGCGGACGGCGGCCTGCGGGATGCAGGTGTTGCGTTAAAGAATAATGATGGGGAAGCATCCGATGCTCGTGCAGCACGTCAACGACAGTGCATTGCAAGACACACAGTTGCCTTGCTACGCTGCGTGTACTTAGCTGGGGTTCTTGGCGTGTGACCTCCAGAATAACTTCCTCAGTAGTTGTAGTGTGGCGAGTCCACGGACGACCTCTGTCACTCGATGGCAGAAGCTCCAGACGACGAACTAAATTTTTATCTGCATGACGCCAACCAAGATACGTATCTGCATATTCACGAGCGCTACCATCAGCCCGGTTATCATACGCACCAAGGACCAGAGGCATATCTACATATTCATCGTTTGTGTATGCAATACGTCTGCCACACTGTTTTAGAATAAGACAAGAAGAAAATACCTTATGTTTACGAACGTTTATGGAGTCTGTCACGGGCGCGTTACTCCGCTAGCAACTAGTCTGTTTGGTGGACAGCGCATACAGTACGAACACATCATCAGTTGCGGCGGGCTGTTCCACCTATCACTCATCACCTCTTTCACAGCTTTTGTCCTGCGTTGATTCATCCCGACACTGCTAATTGTGAAATGTTTGTTTACGAATTACAGTGTTTCCCTAACGGTAATGGACGTGATGTTTCCACATTTCCATCGATAATAATTATAATTATAACTGTAATGACGCTTGGAGATACTTAGCAAACAGCATGCTCTTATCATACTCATTGTTGAAAGGCGTAATTATTGGGTCTGTGTTAATAATACATACAAATGGTAGCTGAGTTTGGAAATTATTTGTAAAGCACATTGCTAGCCCTACTGGAGACGTAAGGCCTTAACGAAATGTAATGGACCTGAATAATAGTTGGTACTAATCGATGGTACCATTGGAGGAGGGTACAGAGAATGAAGATTTCGAATCTACTAGATGCAGTGGCGCAAAACAGTTCGCATTCACGACGTGCAAGTGGCTTCTTTAAAAACTGACCAATGAAAACGAATGTACTTCCATTTCTGTGTTCGTAGTATGTAAGTGCAAATGTTTTATTGGAGATCCACTGTTCAAATGGCTCTGAGCACTATGCGACTTAACTTCTGAGGTCATCAGTCGCCTAGAACTTAGAACTAATTAAACCTAACCAACCTAAGGACATCACACACATCCATGCCCAAGGCGGGATTCGAACCTGCGACCGTAGCGGTCGCTCGGCTCCAGACTGTAGCGCCTAGAACCACACGGCCACTCCGGCCGGCTGGGAGATCCACTGTAATCGCTGTATGACATTTAAGGCGACAGTTGCAGTACCACGCCAGCTACATTTAGCATATAAAAACAAATACGCCTCGACTCTGAATCGAACCCTTGACCTCCTGGGTGCTAACCCAAAAGGCTAGCCCTTGAACCAAAAGCTCAACCCTAGTGCGGTACGCTTATAGAGTTAGTTCTCGGAAATGTGATTATAGCGTTGCGAGAGTGCCAATCTTTAATGTCCATTTATTTACTACCGAAAATACGCGAAGGACCAAATTTTGTGAGAGATATTTTTGTATTGTGAGGAATCGCGCTGCGAAGTCCGAGTAGGTTCAGATGGTTCAGATGGCTCTGAGCACTATGGGACTTAACATCTGAGGTCATCAGTCCCCTAGAATTTAGAACAACTTAAACCTAACTAACCTAAGGACATAAAACACATCAATGCCCGAGGCAGGATCCGAACCTGCGACCGTAGCAGTCGCGCGGTTCCAGACTGAAGCGCCTAGAACCACTCGCCCACCGAGGCCGGTGTCCGAGTAGGGAAACGTTTCTTCATCCTATATAATACATCGTGGCGTCCATTACAAGACGAAAGAAGTAGTATAAAGATACTCGCTTGGTTTTGTTTCCGATAGTTAGCTAAGGTTCTTCTTGTGACAACTATGTTTTAAAATTTGGTTTCAAGTACAGCTCATTTCACCAGATACAGTGGTAACAATTTCGACTTACTTGTGATAGATACAGGTATATATCCTAAGTGTATTTTGTGATGCTTCAATTTCTTTACGATCCACATGATTTCTCTTTTTAATTTCGTGTATTGTGTCTTGGCATCTACACAGGTGTAGAACTTCTTTTTGCGAAATAATGTAGTTTGCTTTCTGAGTTGTTTTAATTAATCTGCGACTGCGCATTGAAACTGTAAATAGAAATATCTATTCCTCCGATGCAGTAAATGCTCTTGTTGTTGTTGTTGTGGTCTTCAGTCCTGAGACTGGTTGATGCAGCTCTCCATGCTACTCAAGCTTCTACATCTCACAGTACCTACTGCAACCTACATCCTTCTGAATCTGCTTAATGTATTCATCTCTTGGTCTCCCTCTACGATTTTTACCCTCCACGCTGCCCTCCAATACTAAATTGGTGATCCCCTGATGCCTCAGAACATGTCCTACCAACCGATCCCTTCTTCTAGTCAAGTTGTGCCACAAACTCCTCCCCAATCCTATTCAATACTTCCTCATTAGTTATGTGATCTACCCATCTAATCTTCAGCATTCTTCTGTAGGACCACATTTCGAAAGCTTCTATTCTTTTCTTGTCCAAACTATTTATCGTCCACGTTTCACTTCCATAAATGGCTACACTCCATACAAATACTTTCAGAAACGACTTCCTGACACTTAAACCTATACTCGATGTTAACAAATTTCTCTTCTTCAGAAATGCTTTCCTTGCCAATTCCAGTCTACATTTTATATCCTCTCTACTTCGACCGTCATCAGTTATTTTTCTCCCCAAATAGCAGCACTCCTTTACTAGTTTAAGTGTCTCATTTCCTAATCGAATTCCCTCAGCATCACCCGACTTAATTCGACTACATTCCATTATCCTCGTTTTGCTTTTGTTGATGTTCATCTTATACCCTCCTTTCAAGACACTATCCATTCCATTCAACTGCTCTTCCAAGTCCTTTGCTGTCTCTGACAGAATTACAATGTCATCGGCGAAACTTAAAGTTTTTATTTCTTCTCCATGGATTTTAATACCTACTCCTAATTTTTCTTTTGTTTCCTTCACTGCTTGCTCAATCTACAGATTGAACAACATCGGAGAGAGGCTACAACTCTGTCTCACTCCCTTCCCAACCACTGCTTCCCTTTGACATCCCTCGACTCTTATAACTGCCATCTGGATTCTGTACAAATTGTAAATAGCTTTTCGCTCCCTCTATTTTACCCCTGCCACCTTCAGAATTTGAAAGAGCGTATTCCAGTCAACATTGTCAAAAGCTTTCTCTAAGTCTACAAATGCTAGGAACGTAGGTTTGCCTTTTCTTAATCTAGCTTCTAAGATAAGTCGTAGGGTCAGTATTGCCTCACGTGTTCCAATATTTCTACGGAATCCAAACTGATCTTCCCCAAGGTCGGCTTCTACTAGTTTTTCCATTCGTCTGTCAAGAATTCGGGTTAGTATTTTGCAGCCGTGACTTATTAAACTGATAGTTCGGTAATTTTCACATCTGTCAGCACCTGCTTTCTTTGGGATTGGAATTATTATATTCTTCTTGAAGTCTGAGGGTACTTCGCCTGTCTCATACATTTTGCTCACCAGATGGTACAGTTTTGTCAGGACTGGCTCTCCCAAGGCTGTCAGTAGTTCTAATGGAATGTTGTCTACTCCCGGGGCCTTGTTTCGACTCAGGTCTTTCAGTGCTCTGTCAAACTCTTCACGCAGTATCGTATCTTCCATTTCATCTTCATCTACATCCTTTTCCATTTCCATAATATTGTCCTCAAGTACGTCGCCCTTGTATAGACCCTCTGTATACTCCTTCCACCTTTCTGCTTTCCCTTCTTTGCTTAGAACTGGGTTTCCATCTGAGCTCTTGCTATTCATACAAGTGGTTCTCTTTTCTCCAAAGGTCTCTTTAATTTTCCTGTAGGCAGTATCTATCTCAACCAAATGGTTCAAATGCCTCTGAGCACTATGCGACTTAACTTCTGAGTCATCAGTCGCCTAGAACTTAGAACTAATTAAACCTAACTAACCTAAGGACATCACACACATCAATGCCCGAGGCAGGATTCGAACCTGCGACCGTAGCGGTCGCTCGGCTCCAGACTGTAGCGCCCAGAACCGCACGGCCACTCCCGCCGGCCTATCTTACCTCTAGTGAGATAAGCCTCTACATCCTTACGTTTGTCCTCTAGCTATCCCTGCTTAGCCATTTTGCACTTCCTGTCGATCTCATTTTTGAGACGTTTGTATCCCTTTTTGCGTGTTTCATTTACTGCATTTTTATATTTTCTCCTTTCATCAATTAAATTCAATATTTCTTCTGTTACCCAAGGATTTCTACTAGCCCTCGTCTTTTTACCTACTTGATCCTCTGCTGCCTTCACTACTTAATCCCTCAAAGCTACCCATTCTTCTTCTACTGTATTTGTCTCCCCCATTCTTGTCAATTGTTCCCTTATGCTCTTCCTGAAACTCTGTACAACCTCTGGTTTAGTCAGTTTATCCAGGTCCCACCTCCTTAAATTCCACCTTTTTGCAGTTTCTTCAGTCTTAATCTACAGTTCATAACCAATAGATTGTGGTCAGAGTCCCATTTGCCCCTGGAAATGTCTTACAATTTAAAACCTGGTTCCTAAATCTCTGTCTTACCATTATATAATCTATCTGAAACCTGTCGGTATCTCCAGGCTTCTTCCATGTATACAATCTTCTTTTATGATTCTTGAACCAAGTGTTAGCTATGATTAGGTTGTGCTCCGTGCAAAATTCTATCAGGCGACTTCCTCTTTCGTTTCTTACCCCCAATGCTCTAGAGAAAACTGTTTTTCCATGTATCGACATATACCCAAGTATATGACATAGTCGCCATGTTATTTAGGTAGTCTGACGCATGTTCACTACGTCACCGGGCAAAGGAGACAGCTGGGACAGGAATTTACACTTTATCTGATGTTCAGTTAGATTAAAAACGCGGAACCGGGCACGGTCACGAAGAGACCAATATCGACGTGGATGCAAGTGTGGATGCGTATGAGATATTGCCGGTAGAGTGAAAAGGAAACTGCGACTCGAACCATTGGGCTTGACCTTTGATATAATGGTAACGGTTGCTGTGACGTAACTTCTTGGTATGAATTTTGAATCGTATTTTTCTCGTTGTTTATCTACGTATTTTCGCTTGTTTCAAAACAGCTGATTTTTTTATGTCTACCGTGTATCAGACGAAAATTCTCCGTTTTCTGTTTCGGTTATAGTTCTATGATTTTGTGGAGTTGTGAGACATTTTTACCGAAACGTTAGAAGATGTCGCAGCCCAGATTGCTGTGTCTCATTCTACTGATACTCCTGAAGATAGCGATAGTTGATAAGTGAACTACTGATACTCCTGAAGATAGCGATAGTTGATAAGTGAACTTCCACAAGCGAGATTTGCTGTTCTGAAATTGGCTGAGAAGATTATAGTCTGGTTTAAATCTGTTGGCGCCTGTTGTGTGAGGTCCAAAGCTGCGACATTGTCGCGACAGATACGGTCTACAGGCAGCTACCACAGTGGTACATCCTCTGAGGAGAAATAAAATTGCTTCAAGTCTTATCTGCTACAAAAATTACGTAAAGTTTAAAATTGAATGTATCTCTATGTCTCTCAACGGATTAAAAATCTTTTCTAAATTTTAATTGTGGGCTCCAGTTACGATACTTGTCTTTGAAAAGGCTGTAATTTTGCCATTCAGGAAACTGCTTCAAAGCTATCACGTCATATTTAGAAAACTGCTGGACACACGGATAACCAAAATACGCTCGTCAGTGGATCTTTCCAAAGTTGCGTGTGCACTTCGTTTTCCATGTATTAGCGTTGGAAAAGGTCGCTTTCTTGCAATTTTTTCAATGTTTAACTCGCAACCAGCTACAAGTTTGAAGTCTTCACCTCCTACAAAAATTATTCAAAATTTATCAAACTGAATATTGATGTAGGATCGGTGCTTAAGTTCGTGCCGTTTTTACAACGGTAACAACAAAGGTTTACCAGGTGTTGTGTTTTCAATAGCAACAGCGAGTCCTCTTATCTCAGCAACATACGCAACAGTTTTAATTGTTTCATTTACTCGTGGCAGTTCATGATGAAAGATGAAGGATGGCAGTTTGTTTCCACAGGGTGTTGTTGTTTTCGGTGGACATTGCCATTCTTTCCTCTTCTTTAATGTTGCCTACAAGCACATTTTTCGTCACCTGTAACAGTGGTCCCAGGGAATGGTTTATGCCTACGACAAGCCAACCGGAAATGGAATACTGTACAATAACGTTTGCAACACTCAAGTACCGTTTGAACCTTAGTAGCAACCGTTAGAACACAAAGGTTTACATTTACAACGTAAATGAAATGTGGAATCGAATGCATTGACTTGTAATTGCGAAAACAGGCAGACTTGATATTTGTCGATTACAACGCCCTCTACCGCGAATGGATAACAATGGTTTGAGTAAACTGTACGTAATTTTTGGCGCAGAATCAGAATATACAATATAAAAAGGGATGCTCCCACTTGAAAATATCATGTTTATACCGCCCATGCAGGAGGAATAATTAGGTGGCCAATTGTAGCATCCAGAATATTTTTTTTCGTACGCTACGTCGTTTTCGAGATATTTAACTGTCTCGTGTTAAAACAAACATCTTGTATATACAGCGTGATCAGGAACAGTCTGAAAATCATGTAAGGGCGTATTTATAAATTATAAAGTTCTGCATCAGTCGTCCTTTTTTGAGGACTAGAAAATAGTACATTGATGATGGCTAGGCGCTAGCCGAAATCTGGATTTGCCAAATAAAACCTGAAAAAAAGGACGACTGATTGCTGCACTCTATAATTTATAAATCATGTCACAGTCGCTCAATCAATCAGCTGCAGGCGCTAATTCAAGCGGCCCTCCACATACAATAAAATCAGTGACAGTTGTTGTCATAGAGTAGATGGCAGCGCCCGAGACCGCTCAGCCTGGCTCGAGTTCGATCCTCACTAGCTTCCTACATCCAGCTTTTGCATCGACCTCTTTCTCGGTTTTAGGAAACCAAACGAAGAACAGCTTTGGGGACACCGTCTCTGAAGGGCTGCTTGAATCTGGTCGTGCGACGACCTCACTGGCTAACTTCATTACTAATTAACTCGGAAACGGAGCAACATATCGATTTTTTTTCCTAAACCGTTGTCTCAGAGCACACCCTACCCTGAAAAACCCCATATACAATGACGGAAAAAAATCGCATTACCAAGAAGGAACTGTGCGACATAAACGAAAGATGGTAGACGTGTTTCTACATCTGAAACACGATATCTGTTAAAATTTCGCTCCAGTCGCATAAACGTGGCGCTAGTAGCGTTACTTGAGGATGTAGATCAGTTCTGCTTTAAATACATGGCGTAACGGCCGTGAGCGTTAGTTACCTTTGAGATTGGACTTGGTGAGTTGATGTAAGTCAAGAATTCATTTAAGGGAACAAAAAGTCCGTTATCAACACCTCACTGAGATTGAACGAGGTCGTGTAATAGGGCCACTAGAAGCTGGATGTTCCTTCTTCGCTACTGCAGAAAAACTTGGTGGCAGTAGCCACCGTGTTCGGCTTACGGCTGTGAAGCATCGTACTGCATCTGCAGCAGCAATTTGATTAAACAACGAAATCTTATAGTGCATTCCATTGACCCCAAACCACCGCCATTTGTGAGTTCAGTGGTGTCAAGAGAGAGCCCATTGCGTTTTCTAATGAAAGCTGGTTTCGCTTCGGTGCCAGTGATGGCCGTGTGTTGGATAGGAGGCCAATTGAGGGCCTGCATCCAACCTGTATGCGCGCTCGATACTGGACCTACACCTGGAATTACGGCCTGGGTTGCAATTTCATATGACAGCAGAAGCGCTTTCGTGGTTATCCCACACACCTACCACACATTTTCACGTCTGTCTGGTGATTCGACCTGTTGTGCTGTTATTCCTGAGCAGCATTCCAGGGGATCCTTTGCAACAGGATAACGCTGGCCTACATACGCTATTGTAACCCATCCTGCTCGGCAGGGTGTCGACATGTTCTCTAGGCGTGCTCGATCAACAGAGCTGTCTCCAATCGTGCACGCATGGGACATTATCTGCCGACAGCTCCAGTATCATCCACAGACAGCCTTAACTGTCCCTATGTTGACCGACCTGTTGCAACAGGCACAGAATTCCATCGCACAAAACTGACATCAGGCACCTGTATAACAGAACGCATGCACGTTTGGAGGCTTGCTTTCAACATTCTGGCGGCTACAACGGTTATTAATGTACCACCATTTCACATTTGCAGTGGCTCATCTCGCACTTAGATTAACCTGTCATCTTGCAGTGTTTATCACTTAAATATGACTAGACAAATGTATTCCCGAAATTTCATTACTCTACATTTTTTGTTGTTACAATTATATATATATATATATATATATATATATATATATGTGTGTGTGTGTGTGTGTGTGTGTGTGTGTGTGTAAGATGATTTAAATATACTTTTGCAAACTTTGGGGACCGGCAAAACAAGAAAGAATGTTCATGTAAACATCTGACCGAAAATCCTTGGTTTTAGAGTTATTAATGAAAGTTTACTAGTTAGGTGATTGGAGCTCACCAACACGCAACCTCACAATAAATGTTCTAAATGCATTGCTTTTGCTACTAATGAGGCATGCTCCCTTCGCATTGTTATGCAGGCTTCTGTGACACGTCAATAAAGAATTTCTGCATCAAGATGGTCTCCTGCATAGACCAACTGTTTAAGGTGACCTCAAATAATCCAAAGGACTGAAATCGGGGGAACGTGCAGGTCACGGAACTGGTCTTTCTCTACCTACCCGTCTTTCACGGTAGGTAGCAGTCAGAGCATCTCGAACACTGAGATGGAAATGTGCTGGAGCTCCATCATGCATACATGACACGTTTCTCCTTATTTGCAAGGGCAAATCTTGTTGTATGTCTTGGACATGCTGGAAGACCGTATGGCACTATCAGATACTCACCTACAATTCCAGCCCTCACATTAATCTTAAACTGAGGCTGATGTCTAGCCCTTACTGAGGCATGTCGTTTGTAATCGTTGCATATGTGTTGACTGGGGAAATTTGTTATCACATTTCTTCCAAACGTTACCTCGCCTGTAAACAAAGCTGAAGAGACAAACAACGGATTCTCAGTTTGTGCAACAAAGCATCGGCAAAAATTCTCTCGTGATGGGTTATCGGCAGGCATATGGCCCTGCACATGTTGGAGATGATGCAAGTACAGAAGATGCTTGGGAATGTTACTCCATGCTGAACTTTGACATGTTCCACATGCTAAGGCCGCCTATTTTGCGCTGATATGTGGCTCCTCTTCGACAGCCCATAGAACGTGCTCTTCCTGGTCGGACGTATGAGCAACATGTAGTCTTCCTCAGTCAGTAGTATGTTATGCTACGGATCCTGTCTCGGTAACGCAACGATACTCAGCACCAAAGGTGAGTCGTATGGTACAGACTCGTGTCCATTACTGTTCGTGTGGCCGTACATAAAAATCATGTGAGCCTGCTCATGAAATGAATAATCTGCTATGGTTAAACTGAGCACTTTCAGTTAATTCACTACTTGTAGCATGTGTACACGATGTTCATGTTAAAGACAGGCGAATGACGAATGTAAACAAGTCTCCCTTGCAACATAACGCCATCAGAGATACAATGATAAAATGGGAGGAACATAATCAGTGAAGTTGATGGGTTGTACGTGGATAGATGTTGAATGTCAACTTTTGTTAATAACTCCAAAACGAAGAATTTTCGGACATACGTTTATGCGAACATTTTTTTTCTTGTTTTGGTGTGAGGAACCTTTTCCCAAAGCCTGTAAAAGTAGTTTTGAAACATTATATATCAAGTATTTACTTATTCCAGTCTTCTATTAATCCATCTTCTCCTCCCTCCTCTCTCTGTCCATCTCTTCCTTCCCCCTCTTTCTCTCTCTTACTCCCCCCTCTCTCTACCCATTCCTTCTTTTCATCCACTTCTCCTCCTTCCTCTTCCCTGGCCCTGTCCATCATCTCCACCCCCCCTCCCTCTATCCACTTCCTCCTTCCCCTGTCTCTCTTTATCCACCTCTCCTCCCTTCTCTCTCTACCCATCCCCTCCACCCTTCCCTCTCACTGTCCATTTCCACCACTCCCTCTGTCTGCCCACCTCCTCCACCCTCTTCTCCCTCCTATCTGTGCCTGTCTCCTCCTTTCCCCTTGGTGTCTGTCCACCTTCTCGTCCTCCCCTCTCTCGCCACGTTATTATACTCACCTCAGTAGCAGGCTGGTGGTTTCTACACTTCCAGTATCTCTTTCTAGACTGTAACTAATATGTGTACCAAATTTGACTGACTTTGTTCCCGGGGTTTAGGATAAGCTTTTTACCTGTGGCTTCGCTCGCATACGCACACGTCAAACTTACTTCACACATATTTAACATATTTCACGCGTTTTTGTACATGAATTTCAACTTTATGTCTAGCAGATTTCACGCTGCAGTTTCATTTTCTCGAAGCTTAATATTTGTGACGTCGTATCTCCTGAACTATGTGTCGTAAAACGATATGTTTCTGAAGTTATAATTGTAAGACGTGTATATTTCTATTGTCTATTGTCAAACCACAATTTATGAAAGATGTTTGTATTTTATTTATAGGATTAAGTAGGAATAATTAATATTTGTCATTTTGGAAATAATTGTGGTAGTAGGGAATGTCTGCACCAAAGTATTGTTGGCGGGAGAGACCGCACATTGATATAATTTTAAAAAGGGCGGGAGAGACCTCGTATGGATACATTTTAAGAAAAGAGCAGGAAAGACTGCGTATTGATACATTCTGTAATGGTAGCAGGGATTGTCTGCATCAGAAAGCATCGTTGGCGGGAGAGACCGCACTTCAGCGTTCGTAGGAAGTCAGTAGTAAGCGAGATGTGAAGCGAGTTGGTAGCAGATCTGAAGCGAGAGGTTCAGAGGAGCGGTGTGCCTGTCAGCAACCAGCTGTGATTTACAAGAGATAATAAACGGATGTACAGAGACATCAGCTAACTATTATCATAAGCGGAACTAATATTACTGAATTATTTTTTTTTGAGAAACTCAAGGTTACTGAAGTTATGTTTGCGCAATGCTGGTTGTAAGATTATTGTAAAAAGTAAGTCCCATTTTAACGTTTGTAGAATCATTTCATTACCAACAGTAAATATTTGAAGAATCGTTTTCAGAATATAATTAATTTTTGCCAGCAATATTGCATTACTGAATATAATCCACCCCAAAAACCATCAATGTAAAACTTTGTAAAATTTTATTGTTGTCAAGAAAAAGTTTAACTATGAATTACGTAACTTCAGTCAAATTTATTAAAGAATAACGTCAGCTTTGCTGTTAAAGAATAACGTCAGCTTTGGTAATAAATACAGCCACTCATTATGACAGCCCACCAGCAGCTAATAGAGTACAGTAAAACACAGTAAGTATATTCACGTCGCAGTTCGATGTAGCAGTCAGATGGCGATCCAGTAACAGTAAAAAAGGTAAGGAACAGTTTTGGGTTATTGCAGGTAACGACTGAGGACCACGACGACGACGACACATTCTATGTTTCGTCGAAATAATCAGCAGATCACTTTTAATAAGCATGCATTTAAATATGTATGCGAAGATTGTACTTATTATTATTATTGAGAAAGACAATTAATTTCAAAGGGAAGATTTCATTTGTCATTATTAAGCAAGAGATAGAAATTGTAAGGGAAGGTTTCATAGGTTATTATAGAAGGGAAGGTTGCGTAACAAAAGAGATATAGAGGAGACGGGAAGGTTTCACTTGTCGACATCCAATCAGTAAAACTAGTGAATCTACTACGAAAATGAATATACTGACTCTCACAATTCTATGAATAAGCTAGTGTTAAGTGGCGCAACGCTTACACTACAGTGTATACCTTTAATTCACAGCCCATCGGCAATTCTGTTTGCTCTATTGATTCTGCGTTGAAAAGTGTTTGTTCAGTGTTGAATCCGCTTTGAACAGTAATGTATTTTGTTGCGTGTGCTAATTATAGGCAATGTCCTGCAGAATAATTACTCATTCTCAAAGTGATAAAAGTGTAAAAAATACTGATTTCATTTGTTGTTAATAAGCAAGAGATAGAAATTCTAAGGTTATCATAGAAGGGAAGGTTGCATAACAAAAGAGATATAGAGGAGACGGGAAGGTTTCACAGTCAGCGGCGAAAGTGAAGAGTGTTGCGAATAGAGTTAGTAGATTGAAGTAATAAATTTAAACGTCTTGGATTATGCGGTAGTTTTTCATGCATTCAGTGTTTATAATGCAGTATCTGTTAAAGTAAGTGTCTTCCAATAATGTAATTTTCCTGGTACATTCAGTGGTGCATATGAATACTGTGTGCGAAATATGTCACGAATAAAGTTAATAGTAAATAAGTAATAAATTAAAACGTCATGCTTCATGTGACAGTTTCACAGCATGAACAGCAAGAACGTAGTAACCGACAAACTGTTTTCCTTTCATCATTTTGTGGTGCTCGTCGGCAAGAAAAATTTTCGTAAACATTTGAAATTATGAGTGAAATTTGTGCAAATCTCTAAGTGCTGTCATTCTCAAATATTGGATGACTGTAGTTTGGGTACTCTCTCGTCGTTCGCTGCACTGTTTTCACACCTACCCCTTTGATTATGGGTAGGTGGTTCTTACCCCCCAGCACTGTCCCATGGTGATTCTTTCATACAGTACATGATATGTGCATCAAGTTTGGTTGAAATTGGTCCAATCGTTTAGGAGGGATGTGTGAAACACACACACACACACACACACACACAAACACACACACACACACACACACACACACACACACACACACATATATATATATATATATATATATATATATATATATATATATATATATATATATGGGTGAAACAATCTCAGAGACTGGTCTAGAAAAAATTGGAAATGAAATTCGTTGTCAAAAGATGGAGACAGCTTTTAGACTTACAAAAGACATCTACAACAAAAAATGTCTCTCGAGGTACTCTAAATTGAGACATTACAACACGGTCATAAAACCAGAGTGCCTTTATGGGGCTGAAACGCTAATTTTAAACAGAAAAAAGGACATTCAAGAAATCCAAAAAAGAGAAAGAAAACTAATCAGAAAAATTCTAGGTCCAAAATATACTGAAGAAGGAACATATAGGCTAAGAGCAAATAGTGAAATTCAACAATACACCAGCATATATTCGGATATGAAAAAAGGCAGATTAAAATTTTATGGGCATATTAAAAGAATGGATGCTACCAGACTAACTAAACAAGTAGTGGAATTCTACGAAAATCGAAGTAAAGCTAAATTTGAGACAATAAAATGGATTGCTGCTATAAAAGAGGACATGAAAGAGGCAGATATAAAACAAGATGAAATTCAAGACGGAAAATTATTTAGGCAAAAAATTCATGACTGGGTAGTTGGTCAAGCTGAAAAACCAAAGAAAACTGGAACCACATGGTCTGATGAAAGGAAAAGAGCTCATTCCGAAAGAATGAAAACAATTTGGGCAGAGAGAAAGTCTAAAAGAAAATAACTGAATGCCCCGTGATTGTACTTCGCGTGGTCCAGTAGGGTGGTTGGTTGTTTTGGGGAACCAGACCAGACAGCGAGGTCATCGGTCTCATCGGATTACGGAAGGATGGGGAAGGAAGTCGGCCGTGCCCTTTCAGAGGAACCATCCCGGCATTTACCTGGAGTGATTTAGGGAAATCACGGAAAACCTAAATCAGGATGGCCGGACGCGGGATTGAACCGTCGTCCTCCCGAATGCGAGTCCAGTGTCTAACCACTGCGCCACCTCGCTCGGTGTCCAGTAGTGCCCAAACGTGAATAATAATATATGGTAGCCAATGAATATGTTGTAATAATACTTAGAAACTGTATTTTTTGTGCAAACATACACTTTTTTATATAAACCAATGTCTATCAACATTAAGAAACACTGAAAGTGTGGTAAACTACAATGTCAGTGGTGTTTATTGCAGGATTACAGTGCGAGTCTTTTACGAGATATAGTATTTTGAAAAGTTTACACACCAACACTTGTTTGTGCCAGTCAACCTTTCTAGTTGCTAGGTACGATGTTATTATGTTTGCTTCCAGTGTTCTGGTGTGTCCCTTCAGTGCACTGTGACTTTGCTAGTCATTTATTGTGTGACATTCCAAGCTGTAGGCTGGGGGAGTGGATGATGAGTTTTACCAATGCAGAGGAAAGCTACATGCTCATGTTGTATGGAATTTGTAGGAAGAATGCAGGTCGTTCTTGTAGGGTGTATGCGACAAGATATACCAACAGGCGTCAACCATCTCAGCAGTTACTTAACGTAATAGAAGGAAACAAATAGCGTCAGAGAAGAGGAAAGTTAATGTTCTTGCAGTTGTTGCAGTTTATCCGCACGTTAGCTCCATTGAAATCGCACGAGGAAGAGACATGACTCAGGCAAGTGTCCTATGCATTCTCCATCGACATATGTTCCATCCCTATCACACCTCTCGCCATCAAGTGCTGCATGGAAACGATTATGAGAAATGTGATAACTTCTCTACATGGGCATGAAGATACTCCAGATGCATCATGTATCTTGTTTAATGATGAAGCCACACTTACCAATCATAACCAGGTTAACCGCCGAAACATGCACGATTAGTCTGTTGACAATCCCCGTTGGTTTCGTCAGTTGGAACGTCAGAGTCCGTGGAGTGTAAACGTATGATGTAGGATAGTGAACCATCAGCACATAGGCTCGTTTCTCATAGACGGAACACTGAACACGCACAAGTAAAGCAGTCTTCTAACACACCATATTCCACTGATGCTAGAA
Organism: Schistocerca americana; assembly: GCF_021461395.2. Taxonomy (NCBI): domain Eukaryota; kingdom Metazoa; phylum Arthropoda; class Insecta; order Orthoptera; family Acrididae; genus Schistocerca; species Schistocerca americana. The sequence continues at coordinate 849,890,241 of NC_060121.1, forward strand.
GACGCTCCTCTGCAGACTAGGGAGAACCTGTGCTACCAGCATGATGGCTCTCCAGCCCATAGTGCAGGAAGTCCTACAGCATGTCTTCACGAATTGCTTTCAAATCGTTGGATTGGACGTAGAGGCCCTGGACCTTGGCTAGCCCATTCGCCGGATTTGACGCCTGTAGACTTTCTTCTGTGGAGAAAGCTGAAAGACGCTATCTGCAAGGACATACCAACTACATCCGATTGTATGCAACGGCGTATTACTACAGTCTGCTCGACATCTCCGCTGAGATCCAAACAAGTGTGCAGCAGTCGTTCCGTTCCAGATTGGTAGCGTCTATTGCCGCTGCTAGTGGTCATTTTAAACACAATCTGTGATGGTCAATTGTCTCGTTACTGGTCAGAATCGACATGACGAGTGTATGCACTTGGGTTGTTGCTTAGTGTGTCCTACCATAGGTATTGTGCAAGTGACGATGTGGGAGCTTTTCAAAATACGATATCTCGTAAACGACTAGCAGCAGAATCTCGCAACAAACACCACTGACTTTCTGATTTACCCTACCTTAGCTTTGTTAATGTCAACCCCCCATGAACCATAGACCTTGCCGTTCGTGGGGAGGCTTGCGTGCCTCAGCGATACAGATAGCCGTACCGTAGGTGCAGCCACAACGGAGGGGTATCTGTTGAAGGGCAGACAAACGTATGGTTCCTGAAGAGAGGCAGCAGCCTTTTCAGTAGTTGCAGGGGCAACAGTCTGGATGATTGACTGATCTGGCCTTGTAACACTAACCCGAACGGCCTTGCTGTGCTGGTACGCGAACGGCTGAAAGCAAGGGGAAATTACGTCCGTAATTTTTCCCGAGGGCATGCAGCTTTACTGTATGGATAAATGATGATGGCGTTCTCTTGGATAAAATATTCCGGAGGTAAAATCGTCCCCAATTCGGATCTCTGGGCTGGGACTACTCAAGAGGGCGTCGTTATCAGGAGAAAGAAAACTGGCGTTCTACGGATCGGAGCGTGGAATGTCCGATCCCTTAATCGGGCAGGTAGATTAGAAAATTTAAAAAGGGAAATGGATAGGTTAAAGTTAGATATAGTGGGAATTAGTGAAGTTTGGTGGCAGGGGGAACAAGACTTCTGGTCAGGTGAATACAGGATTATAAATACAAAATCAAATAAGGGTAATGCAGGAGTAGGCTTAATAATCAATAAAAAATAGGAGTTCGGGTAAGCTACTACAAACAACATAGTGAACGCATTATTGTGGCCAAGACAGACATGAAGCCCACGCCTAAGACAGTAGTACAAGTCCATATGCCAACTAGCTCTGCAGATGACGAAGAAATTGAAGAAATGTATGATGAGATAAAAGAAATTATTCAGGTAGTGAAGGGAGACGAAAATTTAATAGTCATGGGTGACTAGAATTCGGTAGTAGGAAAAGGGAGAGAAGGAAACGTAGTAGGTTAATATGGAATGGGGTTAAGGAATGAAAGAGGAAGCCGCATGGTAGAATTTTGCACAGAGCACAACTTAATCATAGCTAACACTTGGTTCAAGAATCATAAAAGAAGGTTGTATACATGGAAGAAGCCTGGAGATACTGACAAGGTTTCAGATAGATTATATAATGGTAAGACAGAGATTTAGGAACCAGGTTTTAAATTGTAAGACATTTCCAGGGGCAGATGTGGACTCTGACCATAATCTATTGGTTATGAACTGTGGATTAAAACTGAAGAAGCTGCAAAAAGGTGGGAATTTAAGGAGATGGGACCTGGATAAACTGGCTAAACCAGAGGTTGTACAGAGTTTCAGGAAGAGCATAAGGGAACAACTGACAAGAATGGGAGAAAGAAATACAGAAGAAGAAGAATGGGTAGCTTCGAGGGATGAAGTAGTGAAGGCAGCAGAGGATCAAGTAGGTAAAAAGACGAGGGCTTGTAGAAATCCTTGGGTGGCAGGAGAAATACTGAATTAATTGATGAAAGGAGAAGATATAAAAATGCAGTAAATGAAGCAGGCAAAAAGGAATACAAACGTCTCAAAAATGAGATCGACAGGTAGTGCAAAATGGCTAAGCAGGGATGGCTAGAGGTCAAATGTAAGGATGTAGAGGCTTATCTCACAATGGGGGGAGATAGATACTACCTACAGGAGAATTAAAGAGACCTTTGGAGAAAAGAGAACCACTTGTTATGAATATCAAGAGCTCAGATGGAAACCCAGTCCTAAGCAAAGAAGGGAAAGCAGAAAGGTGGGAGGAATATATAGAGGGACTATACAAGGGCGATGTACTTATTGCCATCAATGTTATAGAAAGTGAAAAGGATGTAAATGAAGATGAAATGGGAGATATGATACTGCGTTAAGAGTTTGATAGAGCACTGAAAGACCTAAGTCAAAACAAGGCCCCAGGAGTAGACAACATTCCATTTGAACTACAGACAACCTTGGGAGAGCCAGTCCTGACAAAACTCTACCATCTGGTGAGCAAAATGTATGAGACAGGCGAAGTACCCTCAGACTTCAAGAAGAATATAATAATTCCAATCCCAAAGAAAGCAGGTGTTGAAAGATGTGAGAGTTACCGAACTATCGGTTTAATAAGTCATGGCTGCAAAATACTAAAGCGAATTATTTATAGACGAATGGAAAAACTGGTAGAAGCCGACCTCGAGGAAGATCAGTTTCGATTCCGTAGAAACGTTGCAACACGTGAGGCAGTACTGACCCTACGACTTATCTTAGAAAATAGATTAAGAAAAGGCAAACCTACGTTTCTAGCATTTGTAGACTTGGAGAAAGCTTTTGACAATGTTGGCTGGAATACGCTCTTTCAAATTCTGAAGGTGGCAGGGGTAAAATACAGCGAGCGAAAGGCTTTTTACAATTTGTACAGAAACCAGATGGCAGTTATAAGAGTCGAGGGACATGAAAGGGAAGCAGTGGTTGGGAAGGGAGTGAGACAGGGTTTTAGCCTCTCTCCGATGTTATTCAAAAATGGCTCTGAGCACTATGGGGCTTAACTGCTGAGGTCATCAGTCCCGTAGAACTTAGAACTACTTAAACCTAACTAACCTAAGGACATCACACACATCCATGCCCGAGGCAGGATTCGAACCTGCGACCGTAGCGGTAGCGCGGTTCCAAACTGAAGCGCCTAGAACCGCTCGGCCACTCCGGCCGGCCTCCGATGTTATTCAGTCTTTATATTGAGCAAGCAATAAAGGAAACAAAAGAAAAATTCGGAGTAGGTATTAGAATCCATGAAGAAGAAATAAAAACTTTAAGGTTCGCCGATGACACTGTAATTCTGTCAGAGACAGCAAAGGACTTGGAAGAGCAGTTGTACGGAATGTACAGTGTCTTGAAGGGAGGATATAAGATGAACACCAACAAAAGCAAAACGAGAATAATGGAATGTAATCGAATTAAGTCGGGTGATGCTGAGGGAATTAGATTAGGAAATGAGACACTTAAAGTGGTAAAGGAGTTTTGCTATTTGGGGAGCAAAATAACTGATGATTGTCGAAGTAGCGAGGATATAAAATGTAGACTGGCAATGGGAAGGAAAGCGTTTCTGAAGAAGAGAAATTTGTTAATATCGAGTATAGATTTAAGTGTCAGGTAGTCGTTTCTGAAAGTACTTGTATGGAGTGTAGCCATGTATGGAAGTGAAACGTGGACGATAAATAGTCTGGACAAGAAGAGAATAGAAGCTTTCGAAATATGGTGCTACAGAAGAATGCTGAAGATTAGATGGGTAGATCACACAACTAATGAGGAGGTATTGAATAGGATTGGGGAGAAGAGGAGTTTGTGGCACAACTCAACTAGAAGAAGGGATCGGTTGGTAGGACATGTTCTGAGGCATCAAAGGATCACCAATTTAGTATTGGATGGCGGCGTGGAGGGTAAAAATCGTAGAGGGAGACCAAGAGATGAATACACTAAGCAGATTCAGCAGGATGTAGGCCGCAGTACGCACTGGGAGGTGAAGAACTTTGCACAGGATGGAGTAGCATGGAGAGCTGCATCAAACCAGTCTCAAGACCACAACAACAACAACAACAATGTCAACAGGCGTTGTTCCATTTAAAAAAGTCTGTGTTTGCACAAAAGATACAATTTCTAAATATTATTACAGTCAGTTGATTCGCTGACAACACGAGTCCCAGACTACCAATTCATTCTGTGAAAACGGCACATCAATAGCACTTTCCATTTTCACAGTATTTGCAGTGCAAGTTTCAGGTGACTCACCCTACATTTAGGGTGAACATTAATAAATCTGTCAAACTGCAGGGACGGATTCCTGATATGAACTGGAGGAAAAACTGTAGCATGAACATGTGTCTGGAAATGGACGGTGTGCGTACAACGACGACAAATTGTCCTGACAGTACAGAGCTACATCGCATTCACGTCATAAAATGTTCAAAGTGGCCTCCATGGGTATGCAGGTGACAGGGATAGTAGCTGTAGTCATGCGGGATACACATAATCGTATGTTGGCGGGCCAGTTGCTTGGACATTTTTTTAGGGTTTGTCTCAATATCACTTAAAACCGAGTTCTCCAAATGTGGTGTATGCACAATCAGCCATCTCTCTGCACGTTCGTCTGTCTCAAAGAGCCCATTATCACACAAATGCTAAAAACGTCTTGAATTGTTTTGTGATGTGTTTGGCGTCTGTGAGGATACGTATTTTGGTATAGTAGTGCTGCCTCTACACCGTTTCTATCTGCTTGACCGTACACAGACACCATCTAGGCTTGTTTCCGACATGAATACCGGACCATTCTGTTGCATACACTGCGCTGCGTTAATCACACAGCCTGCAACACATAAGGTGCACATGGCACGTGGTCAAAGGAACTATCATTCGTCAGCGCCATCTACAGTGGCAATGATGCATCCCGGACACATCTTCGTAAGACCTCTTTTCCTCCATTTCCAGCCATGAATACGTCCCTGCACTTTGTCGGTTTTATTAATGTTCACCCTATATAACTAAATGCGCATTCTGTATCGTACTCGTTAGCAGTAGTGCTTTGTTTTGCGATAATCCGTTCGTTATATTTCCAAAGTGTGTCTCTTTCATTAAGCTGTTAGTGAGCGCCGTAATTGCAATTAGTGTCGTTTTTTCCTATGAACAAAATTCGCGTGACGAAAACTACGTTTCGTTTGCAGTTCAAAATATGGTAAAAGATATGACGTTGGTGTCTCTATATAGATTACACAGGCTGACACATTGTCGCCTCGTTTATTACGTCGCTGATCAGACTAAACACATGGTGTCGAAAACCCCTTTTTATCCGAGATATGACAAATGAGGACGCACAAAGAACACGTAAAGCTAAGGCTACTGCTGGAGCGTAATTTAGGCAGATGCTTAGCGGTAGATAACGGCGTACTCTATCAGAATTAGGATGGTGTTACCGACGCATGACAGCTACGTCCATATGAAATTACGGATTATGGCCCGTACTTTTTTTTACATTCAAGGACGAGACGTGAACGTCGGGAGCATAACCCCTCGATGATGCTTAGAAAAAAATCACTAGATGTAAACACGCCAAAGATCTGCCGACAGATTATTATTATAACGCAAAAAAGTAAAAATCCGAATTGTAATCTGTTCTGTGATATCAGCAAGTAGCATTGTATTATTAGCACTAGTGTGAGAGAGGAAACTGGAAGCACACGACACGAACCACGTGGTCCACGTGGTCCACACACAGTGCATGTTACAAGGCGGGATCACAGACATATAAATCCAGGAATTATTTGCGAAAGTAGGATCATAAAGTCCGTTAGGGCACAAAAGTAGCTGACTAGTTTAGTACACAGTGCTGAGATTAGCATGCCGACTGCTTTTTTTGTTTTGAAAGGTGATGCGGCAAGTGGATTTAAACAAGCGAAACAATAATCAGCACAGTGAAGACAACAGACAGTGACAATTACAAAGTGTTTTATGCTAGCCTGAGGTAGGTAGCAATCCGAAGCAAGTGAATGTTGTTCCAAAGTCGTACCCTTTCCTGTAAGGTAGTCACGATATCCCCCTTGACAGGGCGGCACTGTGTGATCTCGGAGCACTGCCACCTGAATACGTCCAAATGCGCTGGTATCACGCGTCTTGCCAATCAAGTTCTGCCTGTCACCGGCGGCCAGTTAGCACAAGACTACGGCCCATAGTTCAGTGCCACTCCCTCTTCAACACTGCAGCAAATTCTTAATTCAGTTGGTTGGAACACTTATGTCGACTATCGATATTGTAACATCCGCATTCTGTAACTTCTTTGACTTGAGATGCATGCAAGGAGATAGAATGCCTCTCTCTCTCTCTCTCTATATATATATATATATATTGGTGAAAAACTTTCAGAGATTTGCAATTAGGAACATGTACAAGACTACGGCCCAATCACGAACACATAGTTCAGTGCCATGGTGACTGAAGCACTCCCTCTTCAACACTGCAGCAAATTCTTAATTCAGTTGGTTGGAACACTTATGTCGACTATCGATATTGTAACATCCGCATTGTGTAACTTCTTTGACTTGAGATGCATGCAAGGAGATAGAATCTCTCTCTCTCTCTCTCTCTCTATATATATATATATATATATATATATATATATATATATATATATATATATTCTGTAACTTCTTTGACTTGAGATGAATGCAAGGAGATAGAATGTCTCTCTCTCTCTCTCTCTCTCTCTCTCTCTCTCTCTCTATATATATATATATATATATATATATATATATATAGAGGCCAAATATCTCACGAAATAAGCGTCAAACGAAAAAACTACGAAGAACGTAACTTGCCTAGCTTGAAGGGGGAAACCAGATGGCGCTATGATTGGCCCCCTAGATCGCGCTATGGTTGGACCGCTAGATGGCACTGCCAAAGGTCAAACGGATATCAACTACGTTTTTTTAAATAGGAACCCCCATTTATTAATTTTCACCGATTGCTTTGACATTTAGATACAGCATTAAATTGGAACATACCAATATATATATATATGGGATGGGGTGGTCCATCGACCATCGATCGAGACCAGGCCAAATATATATATATATATATATATATATATATATATATATATATATATATATAGAGGCCAAATATCTCACGAAATAAGCGTCAAACGAAAAAACTACGAAGAACGTAACTTGTCTAGCTTGAAGGGGGAAACCAGATGGCGCTATGATTGGCCCGCTAGATGGCGCTATGGTTGGACCGCTAGATGGCGCTGCCAAAGGTCAAACGGATATCAACTGCGTTTTTTTAAATAGGAACCCCCATTTTTTATTGAATATTCGTGTGGTACGTAAGGAAATATAATGTTTTAGTTGGACCACTTTTTTCGCTTTGTGATAGATGGCGCTGTAATAGTAACAAACGTATAAGTACGTGGTATCACGTAACATTCCGCCAGTGCGACGGTGATGCATTACTTGTGTTAAAATGGACCGTTAACCAATTGCGAAACAGGTCGATATCGTGTTGATGTATGGCTATTGTGATCAAAATGCCCAACGGGCGTGTGCTATGTATGCTGCTCGGTATCCTGGACGACATCATCCAATTGTCCTGGCCGTTCGCCGGGTAGTTACGTTATTAAAGGAAACATGAAGTGTTCAGCGACATGTGAAACGTCTACCACGACCTGCAACAAATGATGATGCCCAAGTAGGTGTTTCAGCTGCTGTCGCGGCTAATCCGCACGTCAGTAGCAGACAAATTGCGTGAGAATCGGGAATCTCAAAAACGTCGGTATTGAGAATGCTACATCGATTGCACCCGTATCATATTTCTATGCACCAGGAATTGCATGGTGACGACATTGAACGTAGTGTACAGTTCTGCCACTGGGCACAAGAGAAATTACGGGACGATGACAGATTTTTTGCACGCGTTCTATTTAGCGACGAAGCGTCATTCAGCAACAGCGGTAACGTAAACCGGCATAATATGCACTACTGGGCAACGGAAAATCCACGATGGCTGCGACAAGTGGAACATCAGCGACCTTGGTGAGATAATGTATGGTGCGGCAGTATGGGAGGAAGGATAATTGGCCCCCATTTTGTCGATGGCAATCTAAATGATTCAATGTATGCTGATTTCCATGTAATGTTCTACCGACGTTACTACAAGATGTTTCACTACATGACAGAATGGCAATGTAGTTCCAACATGATGGATGCCTGGCACATAGCTCATGTGCGGTTGAAGCGGTATTGAATAGCATATTTCATGACAGGCGGATTGGTCGTCGAAGCACCATACCATGACCCGCACGTTCACCGGATCTGACGTCTCCGGGTTTCTTTCTGTGGGGAAGTTGAAGGGTATTTGCTGTCGTGATCCACCGACAATGCCTGACAACATGCGTCAGTGCATTGTCAGTGCATGTGCGAACATTACGGAAGGCGAACTACTCGCTGTTGAGAGGAATGTCGTTACACGTATTGCCAAGTGCATTGGTTGACGGACATCATTTTGAGAATTTTTTGCTGTAATGTGGTATGTACCGGTAATCACGCTGTAACAGCACGTTTTCTCAGAAATGATAAGTTCACAATGGTACATGTATCACATTGGAACAACCGAAACAAAATGTTCAAACGTACCTACGTTCTGTATTTTAATTTAAAAAAACCTACGTTTTACCATCGGTTCGTCTAAAATTGTGAGCCATACGTTTGTGACTATTACAGCGCCATGTATCACAAAGCGAAAAAAGTCGTCCAACTAAAACATTGATATTTCCTTACGTACCACACGAATATGTAATTAAAAATGGGGGTTCATACTAAAAAAAAAAACAAAAACGAAGTTGATATCCGTTTGACCTATGGCAGCGCCATCTAGCGGTCCAACCATAGCGCCATCTGGTTTCCCCCTTCAAGCTAGACAAGTTTCGTTCTTTGTAGTTTTTTCGTTTGACGCTTATTTCGTGAGATATTTGGCCAGGTCACGGTCAATGGACCACCCTGTATGTGTGTGTGTGTGTGTGTGTGTGTGTGTGTGTGTGTGTGTGTGTGTGTGTGTGTGTGCGTGTGTGTGTGTGTGTGTGTGTGTGTGTGTGTGTGTGTGTGTGTGTAACTTCTTGAGAATTTTTGTAACAATGTTGCCATATTATTAAATTTCTAAAAAATTATGTAGCAAATATACTAAAAATGGCTACAAGAAAAGCCACACATATGAAAATGCAACGTTGTGTCAAAATTTCAAATCATTCCGTCGAAAACTTTCGAAGCTTTGCGATTAGGAACATTAACAGTTTCTGTATAAGTACGAGCACAACCATAGAAGCTCGTTTTTTCAAAATCTCAAATCTCCCAAAGTTCTTCGTGGATTGCTCTGATATTTTGTATAGCATTGCATTCCAATACTCATGTGTTTTACATACCTACTGGAGTACCATATGATACATATGTAATATATATGTAGTAAAAGGGGAATGTTATAAAAATGTAAATGTTGGTTTGTGCAAAACGTAATTCTGACACATGTTGAATTCTAAAATATGTGTGCATTTTGCTACTCAATTCTTTCATATAATTATGAAGTGTAATATATGTACATGCAACTTTTGATATGTTTTGTTATAATGTTTCCCTATTATTATATTAATATAAATTTATGTATTACACATATTTAAAAAACAGGTAAATAAAAACATTGGTATGTTCCAATTTAATGTTGTATCTAAATGTCAAAACAATCGGTGAAAAACTTTCAGAGATTTGCAATTAGGAACATGTACAATTTCTATGAGGGCAAATCAGAAAGTCTTACCCCTACTTTTTATTAGTCTATGTAAAGTACATACAGGTAATGACAAATACACATCCTGTTCTACGTATCTTACGTTATTTTTCGATGTAGTCTCCACACCAGTTCACACATTTCTCCCATTGTAGCACTAAATTTGAGATGCCTCGCGGTAGAAATTGTCTGGCTGACTGTGGAAACACTGTTGGACTGCTGTCTTGGCTTCATTGTTACTTGGGAATCACTGTACGGGAATATGATATCCCAAGTGGCATTGATGTGCAAACATCGATCTGCTTTTACCATTGCCTCCACACGCGAAACATTGTCATCTGTCAGCGATGAACACGGCCTCCCCAACTGCTTATTGTTATGCAAGACTTCACGGCATTTTTGGAACCCACAACACCATTACCTCACAGTTCACAATGCGAGAGAGTTTTCCACATATGTGGACTCCATTTCCCTGTAGATCTCGGTGGGCGTTAGTTAGTGATATGAAGCAGTCATTGCACAGTACTGTGGACCATGTCCTACAAGATATACAAAAATGGTTTAGTGCTAACAAGCTAACACTGAATGCAAAAAAACTAATTATGTGCAATATGGAAAAATAAGTGAACAGGACGACCTAAATCCCACCATGGAGGGCAAACAACTTGAAAGAGTACAGTGTGCCAAATTCCTGGGTATGCACGTTGATGGGAAGATTAACTGGAAGGCCCATGTGGTGAGCTTAGCACTAAAACTAAATTCAGCATGTTTTGTACTTAGAATAATATCAAGAGTTTGTAGTAATGACTGTATCAGATTAGTATATTTTGGCTATTTTCAGTCCATTGCATCTTATGGGATAGTATTCTGGGGAAAAACAAATTGTCATCTAAATGAGATTTTCATATTACAAAAACGTGCTATTCAGATAATGACCCACAGCCCACCTCAAACACATTGTAGGCCCCTTTTTAAAGCTTTGAAAATTTTAACAATTCCATCATTATACATTCTGAAATGTATGTTGGTGATCAAAAGAAATCAGGACAAAATGAAAACCAATACAGACTTCCATAATTACAATATATGGCAATGTAAAGATCTCCACATACAAGCTGTAACAAGGACCCGAAGTCAGAAACATGTACGTAATCAAGGCATCAAACTTTTTAATGCACTACCAAAACATATCAAAGAGCTGGAAAATGAGGATAGATTTAAAACTGTTATAAAGAACCACATGCTTGACAAATGTTATTACAGCATAAGTGAATATCTCTGCACAACTGTATAACAATATACGTTTAAGTTAATGTCACAAATGAAACTACATCAGTGCATAAGAAATTATGTTATAAAAATACTTATTAGTTGTACATTTATTAAACATAAGATAGATTAATATGAATTCAGCACAGATACAAATTTTGTAAGGATATTATATAGTTGTTAAAATGTACCCTGACAAATCCAATATCACAAACGTGATCATTGGGACGATAATAAATAAATAAAAATAAATAAAAACATCTTCCCACATACAAGTATGCACCACAAAATGTACTGGAGAATGATGAATACAAATTATACTGGAACAGAACCATTATAACAGATAAAACAACACCACATAACAAACCTGACATCATACTCACCAATAAAAAGAATAAATTAACGCAACTAATTGAAATATCCATACCCAATACAACAAATATACAGAAGAAAACAGGAGAAAAAATTGAAAAATACATCCAACTGGCTGAGGAAGTCAAGAACATGTAGCATCAGGATAAAGTTGACATTCTATCAATTATACTATCAACTACAGGAGTCATACCATACAATATCCACCAGTACATCAACACAATACAGCTACATCCAAACGTATACATACAACTACAGAAATCTGTAATTATTGATACATGTTCAATTACCTGAAAGTTCCTAAATGCAATGTAACATATACCATATAGTTAAAAGGAAGTCACGCTTGATCAAGGTCCACGTCACTTTCTATTTTTAACCAGGCAGAACGTCTGAGAAAGGAAAGAAATAATAATATTAATAATTTGTTTCAGAAAACAATCCTGTCGACAGAGGACTCCTTGGAATACGACGAATATGAATGTAGTAGTAATGATTCACAATTGGAATCGTCTCTTGAAGCAGCAACTACCTCAACTAAGAATCACCAACTAAAATGAAGTCCCCCAGCAAAGCCAGGACGAAACAAGAAAAAGAAATAGCCGTCACTAAGTGACAAGTCGTTAGAGAAGTTCAGTAATATTGACATTGTCGACAAGTTACAAAACAAAGACGCATTTGACAATTTCGAAAAATATGTAACACTGAAATTGAGGTAACTTACTCAGCGTTCAGCAATTAAACTCCAGTTTGAAATCCAGAGATCAATTTTGGATACTGAACTTTCCGAGTTGAGAGAAAAAGAATGTAGTGAGAATCTTTCTGAAGCCCATTCGCCAAATGTCCACTGTTTTCATTTGACACCTTCTGCAAAGGGTAACAACAAGACTATTGATATTCCGAAAGAAACTGTTGCTGTTTCGTTTATAGACAAAGACGATAGACTGTTTTACTCAAGTAACCACTGACAGTGTTATCACAAACCCTAATTTCGATTTGTTATTTTCATTCCCCTTGCTTGCTGTAAAATGTAATGTGTAAAAAAAAATATTTTTATGTTGTTTGTGACAAACTATTTGAAAATATTTAATAAATAAGTAAGTAAACTTAGTAGTATATTGGTTTTAAAACTTCTGCAATTTTGTCAAGGACTTGTGGAATGAACTTGGAGATGGAATATTGAGGTATATGAAATAGGTATTCAAGTGTTCTGAAGCTATCACCCTTCGCCAGACAACGCTGTGTTACTTCCTGTTTTTTCCTCGGCAAGATCGTCATCCTCATGACAATGTTCTGTTTCCTTATTTTATCCTCTACTATTTCCCATAATGTATCAAAGTTTTCTGATGTCATCCTCTTCATATTTGATTAGGCAGATGGATTGTCATACGATAATTCATTCAAAAGATTTGCATAAGCACTATATTTATCCCTTCTCTCAGTCCACCATCTCATCCATTTTCGTTTATTTTTTCTGCTTTTCCATTTTGTTTTTATTTGATTATCTGCTCTCTTAAGATTGTTGCCAGTAACACAACAGCACCAGCATTTATGACTTCTTCCAACATTTCCACCCAGCTGATGGCTACTTTATATGCTCATGTATATGACACGGGTCGACCAATACCGGGAGGTGACCAAGGAAACCGGCGACTAGCGAATACAGTGGAGCACACTTTAACTTTTTACGCTCTCACTTCGGAATAGCGGCTTTGCTCGCTGTACGCTATTACATAGAGCAAATTAGCAACTGCATCCAAGCATGCTACCGAATAGCGAACAAATAAGCTCCATGTAATATAGCCTTTATAAATATGTTACAGTTTAGTACATACATTACATAGTTCTAGAAAGGACATCTACAAAAATAGTTCTCACTAGCTGTACCCAGCCATGCTTAGCTGTGGCTCAGTCTTCTTAAATGGAAAAGAAAGGAAAGCACACGTTTCTCATATGCTTGGGAATTTGATATACATTTTGATTTCATTCTCTCCAATGTCTCTGTCAATGAATCCCTCCCTCTCTCTCTCTGTCCATCATTTTCTTTCCCTCTTTCTGTTCCTCTACTCCTCCCCCCTCCCTCTCTATCCCCTCTTCTCCCCTCTCCTCCTTTCTCAGTCCATCGCCTTCTCCCCCTTTAAGTCTATCGTCTCCTCATCCCTCTTCCTCCATCTCCTCCTGACCCCTCTCTTGCCATCTCCTTCTTCCCATTTTCTATGTCCATTCCCTCTCACCACTCTGTCCATTTCTTCTTCACCCTCTCTCTGTCCTTCAGCCTTATTTATTGTTACTGCAGATTCGGATTCTGTACTTGTACTTGTACTAATAAGTCATAAATATAACTTTCCTGTTTGCTAACAACGTTTCACTATTGTCTATTTATAAGTTCCTATACTATTATATTTGTATAAATATATCTATTACATACATTTAAAAAACAGGTAAATTAAACACACACTGATACCGAAGGAATGTGGTGTCAAAATTTCAAACACTTGGTCAAGAACTTTCATAGATTAACGATTTTGAACAAACCAACATTTACATTGTTATAACGTTTTCCCGTTTATTAAATATATATTACATACATACCAGATGGCGTTCCACAATGTACATATTAATACCTTAGTATTAGAATGCAACGTTGTGTCAAAATTTCAAATAATCCATGAAGAACTTTCGGAGATTTTGAAGAATCGAACATCTACATTTATACTTAAATACAAGGGCAAATCAGGAAGTTTTTGTCCAAATTTTTTAGCCAAATTACGACTGTAAATAGGAAATCAACATACCCATTCCTAGCGTTGGACCTTCGTTGGTTCGTGCTGGCCTTGTCTGCTGGTAGTTCCGCCGCACGGCGCTGCTATCAGTTGTTAAAGATGGTGGTTGTGCTTCACACGTCCACAACGTTAGAGCAACTAAGTGTGATTCGTTTTCTATGGAGCCAGCTTTCCTCTCTGACACCTGAATATCATTAATGTAAATGAGGAAGAGAAAGGGGCCTAATACACTTCCTTCGGGTACTCCTACTGTGACCTCCCTTGGATCTGATTTTAGTTTAATTTTTTGATTAATATTTGGTGCTGTAATTTCAACCACCTGCATCCTTTTTTCCAGATAAGACTCAAACCACTTTTTTACCGGTCTTCTGATTCCTATAGCTTCAAGCTTTTCCAAAAGTATGCTGTGGTCAACAGTGGGAAAGGCTTTTGACAAATGTTTTATTAGTTTATGTTGTATGGCAAGTTGTTCATGTATTATTTTTGCTACATTGTCATGTCTTCTGGTGTATTCTGTATTTGCTAGTATTGCACATCTGCTTGTGACGTGATTTACTGTTTCTATTTGTTGTTTGCAAAGTCTGCATTTATCTGTTGTGGTATTGGGATCTTTAATAATATGCTTGCTGTAATATCTGGTGTTTATTGTTTGATCCTGTATTGCTATCATGAATCCTGTCTCATTGTATATATTGCCTTCTCTTAGCCATGTGTTGGATGCGTCTTGATCGATGTGTGGCTGTGTTAGATGATACGGGTCCTTGCCATGTAGTGTTTTCTTTTTCCAATTTACTTTCTTCGTATCTGTTGATGTTATGTGATCTAAAGGGTTGTAGAAGTGGTTATGAAATTGCAGTGGTGTAGCTGATGTATTTATATGAGTGATTGCTTTGTGTATTTTGCTAGTTTCTGCATGTTCTATAATGAATTTTCTTAAATTGTCTACCTGTCCATAATGTAGGTTTTTTTATGTTGATAAATCCCCTTCCTCCTTCACTTCTGCTTAATGTGAATCTTTCTATTGCTGAATGTATGTGGTGTATTCTATATTTGTGGCATTGTGATCGTGTAAGTGTATTGAGTGCTTATAGTTCTGTGTTACTCCATTTCACTATTCCAAATGAGTAGGTCAATATTGGTATAGCATAAGTATTTACAGCTTTTGTCTTGTTTCTTGCTGTCAATTCCGTTTTCAGTATTTTTGTTAGTCTTTGTCTATATTTTTCTTTTAGTTCTTCTTCAATATTTGTATTATCTATTCCTATTTTTTGTCTGTATCCTAGATATTTATAGGCATCTGTTTTTTCCATCGCTTCTATGCAGTCGCTGTGGTTATCCAATATGTAACCTTCTTGTTTAGTGTGTTTTCCCTTGACTATGCTATTTTTCTTACATTTGTCTGTTCCAAAAGCCATATTTATATCATTGCTGAATACTTCTGTTATCCTTAGTAATTGGCTGAGTTGTTGATTTGTTGCTGCCAGTAGTTTTAGACCATCCATTAATAGCAAATGTGTGATTTTGTGTTGGTATGTTACTGTAATATTATATCCATAATTTGTATTATTTAGCATTTTGGATAGTGGGTACAGAGCAAGGCAGAACCAAAAAGGACTTAATGAGTCTTCTTGGTATATTCCACGCTTAATCTGTATTGGCTGTGATGTGATATTATTTGAATTTGTTTGGATATTAAGTTTGGTTTTCCAATTTTTCATTACTATGTTTAGGAACTGTATCAATTTAGGATCTACTTTGTATATTTCCAATATTTGTAGTAACCAAGAGTGGGGTACACTATCAAAAGCTTTTTGGTAATCAATGTATGCGTAGTGTAGCGACCTTTGTTTAGTTTTAGCTTGATATTTCACCTCCGCATCTATTATCAGTTGCTCTTTACATCCTTGTGCTCCTTTGCAGCAGTCTTTTTGTTCTTCATTTATAATTTTGTTCTGTGTTGTGTCATTAATTTCTGTGTAATGACTGAAGTTAATATTTTGTATATTGTTGGTAAGCATGTTATGCAGCGATATTTTGCTGGGTTTGCTGTGTCTGCTTGATCTTTAGGTTTCAGAAAAGTTATTCCTTGTGTAAGTGTATCAGGGACTGTGTATGGGTCTGCAATGTAACTGTTAAATAATTTAGTTAGATGTGAATGTGTTGAGGTGAACTTCTTTAGCCAGAAATTTCCTATTTTATCTTTTCCAGGGGCTTTCCAGTTGTTCGTGGAATTAATGCTCGGGTGACTTCATGTTGCAAAATTATCACTTCAGGCATTTGTGATATCATCTTGTATGTATCTGTTTCTGCTTGTATCCACTGTGCATGTCTGTTATGTTGTACCGGGTTTGACCATATGTTGCTCCAGAAGTGTTCCATGTGTATTATGTTTGGTGGATTGTCTATTTCAGTATGTGTGTTATCTATTGTCTGGTAAAATTTCTTTTGGTTTGTGTTGAATGTTTGGTTTTGTTTCCTTCTATTTTCACTTTTTTTGTATCTCCTAAGTCGTTTGGCCAACGCTTGTAATTTCTGCTTCTTTTCATCTAATTGCTCTATCGCTTCTTGTTGTGAGATTTTACCTAACCTTTTACGTTTTTTGTCTGATATTTCATTTCTTATAAATTGTGTTAGCTGTCCGATGTCTTTTCTCAGTTTTTCTATTCTGATCTGGTTTTGTGGGTTTCTTCTGTGTGTTGGTTGCTTCTGATCTCTGGCTAGTGTGTATATTTAGTGTAGTGAGTGCTCCTATATAAACCAGTAGTTGTAACTCTTCCATATTATTATTATTATTATTACACGCAAAAGACATGCATGGATTCAAATTTCAAATAGTTTCCACCATTACCAGGGTGCTGTGAAGCAATTGATGGGAAGCAGGTCCAAATAAAGTGTCTCCGACGAAGTGGTTCTACATTTTGCAGCTGTAAGGGAACGTTTAGTGTTATTTTCAAAAAATGGCTTCCAGCATTATGGGACTTAACATCTGAGGTCCCCTAGACTTAGAACTACTTAAACCTAACTGACCTAAGGACATCACACTCATCCCTGACTGAGACAGGATTCGAACATGCGACCATAGCAGCAGCGCAGTTCGCAACTCAAGTGCCTAGAGCTGCTTGGCCACAGCTGCCAGCTTAGTGTTATTTTATTTGCCTTCGTTGATGCAGATTATTGTTTCCTGTATTTAGATGTGGGTAGAAATGGACGTGCTAGTGAAAGTGCTGTTTCCTTTGACTCTACTGTCAATATAGCAATGCAGAATAATGTACTTGACATACCAGAAAAATCAGTGATTGTAGGTGATGATGCCTTTGTCCTGCGAAAAAAAAAAGAAACCTTATTGCACAACTGATTTGTCAAATGCGGAACAAATATTTAATTATAGACTATCGAGAGGTAGACAAGTAGTGGAGAATGCTTTTGGCATACTTGTATGGCGGCTTAGAATATTTCTATGGCCAACTGGATTTAAACTTCCTACAACTGATAAAGTGATTTGGACTGCTTGCATTCTACACAATTGGTTAAGAATGACATCGCCAAACTATTTCCAAGCACACGTTGACCAAGAAGCTTTTAATAGAGCGGGGGATATTCCAGGAGAATGCCGCCAGTATATAGTTGGTCTGCAATCATTGGCTCGTTTGGGAAGCAATAGCTATCAAAGAAAAGCTAAAATGCGCTCACGAGCATATACTGAATATTTCATGCAGGAAGTGGAAAAGAGTCGGAATTAACGAACCACTTTAACAATGTAGGCCTAAACATTTGACATGGCAATGGATGACGTTGAATAACATGTTTTATGTAAGTTCTGAAAACAATTTTTGTGGGTATCTAGACTCCCCAGAATAGGCAGCCTGCTGATTCTTACAATGTTATCATTTTAACGGGATTTACTTAGAGATAAAATTATCATAAATTATAACAACATAACTTGAAATTAGTTGTGCTTATAAATAATTTGAAGTCACCAGATTTGATTGTGTTTTCTGCGTAGATATCACCTCTCTGAGAAATTCCACATTTTCAAACCACGCAAGTTTTGGTATATTAACATAATCTGTTCCCTGACCACTTATCTTGGAACAAATAATTTTTGAACATTCCTTGCTGTAAACATTGTTTGTTGTTCTAATTTTGGTTTTGGGCTGTTTGGCATCCTAATTCCCCACGAGACCTCCAATCTTCAGTTCTTCAAACAGCTGGTTAAACTCAGTGTCTACAAGTTTTGTAATTTCATAATCTTTATTTCTAATCTTCAATAATATTGGAAAATTATGATAAATTTCCAGAAATCTGGAAATTTGGTTACAATTTCACCTCATGTTTTCCACTCAAAAACAAAAGATAATAAGCTTGTTGTGTTTCAACTGTTACGTAGACGCTAGTGCTGGAAGTCGCTGCGTGTCATTGTGACAGCTTATTCATTTGCTATTTGCCTGTATACCGAGAGACCGAAGACGCTGTAATGGAGCGAACAAATACCCTCCATGTAATATAGCGTTAGCTGGTTCATGCTTAGGGAATGTAGAACGATCGATATGAGACGTAAAATCTGGAGAGAAGTCTCTTTGCAACGAAAGGATTTAGACAGGTCTGTAAAAGATTAGCAGGAGTGAAGTGACGCGTGAAATCTTTGTGGCCAGATACAGTCTGTGGCTAGCCTTTGAAGAGTCACCACATCGAATGCTCAGTGAGGCAAGGATTTCTGGAAAAGTCGATTAAATATGGCTCGAACGTGAATTGAAATTACGAATTACAGTAAGTTATCCAAACTACAACAGATTCAGGGCTCCCATACGTAACTCAAGTTCTATGCAGTGCAAAGGCTTATTTCTATTCTATAAAAACAGTGTTTATGTTAGTTAAAATAACAGCTGTAACTGTTTCAGTTTCACCGTTTCTCAGTGGTGAAGCTTCAGAGCCACCTCATGTGCAGATTGTCAGTACTTTTCCTCTCTGATTGGAGCAGTGTAATTAGCAGTGCTCCTTACACAATAAACCAAGTAGTGTATGTGACGTATCTTGTTGCCATTATACCAAAACATATAGCAGTTTAGTTCATGTCTGATTGTCTTGCTGATATTTGTTGACGTTTCGCTTCAGATTACTAAACAGACTTCTAATTGAAATAAAGTTCAATACTGCCGTTAGTTTACGTTGTTTGCTGTACATTTATTTTAAATTACTTTTGCCCACAGTCTTTTATTTTGAATGGCCATAACTTCACTTCGTAACAACATACGATAGATTCCATTCCCTTGTTTCTTTCAAAATTAACCCTATGGTGACGAATTACAGGCCGATTACTATAATCGACATACACGATCACGGTCAAACACTGAATCTAATTAAAGAGGTAGCATTGTAGGGTGTATTTACTATTATACTAACTCCCTGGAGTGCTATATTGGCATTATCATGACAGGTTTAGTGTCATAACCTTATGATTGTAGGGCTTTAAATTATTTTCGCTAATGGCTAGTTGCACTGCCCTAAATAACTATCCAAAAAGGTCACGCCAGTGAAGTGGCACTGTGGCTAAGACACTGGAATTCAGAAGAGCGAGAATGATTCAAGCATCAGGCCGTGATTTATTTCTCCCCCTGTAGTTAACGAAGTGAGTCAGTGCTTCATTCTGTCTCTAATATATATCGATGCTACGTTAAATTCAAACCTCCTCATGCAGGGATGATTCTTTCGAAAAGGACACGGCCGATTAACTTCCGTATCCTTCGCCAATCCGAACGTGTACTCCGTCCCTAACGACCCTATCGTATACAGATCGTTAAACCTTAATCTTCCTTCCTCCTTTCTTCTGACCTTCCCCTCCTTCCTCTGTAAACTGGCACAAACACAACCACAAGGGCAAAGGTACAGTTCACGCTATCCGCAAGTGCTACTCGTGAAATTTCGTACCTTAGCGTTTCCACTGCGGCTTGTATCGAACTGCGTAAATTTTATCTGCCGCAGTCCAGCGCCGCACTCTCGAGACTCATACCGCGATTTACGATGTTAATATCATTCTCAGACCGTCGCCAGCTGGCACCGACGTCTCACTCAGCCTGTGTCGGAATAAGCAGAAAGCACGACAGAATTGCCCGTTTTATAATTACAGTGCTGGCCAACTAAGATGCAGCACCCTGAAGGAAGCATCCAAGTCAGCTGAAACTCGCAGCACACGTTTGCAGCGACGAGAGATGCACTTGATTAGCATAGTAGCGCAGGCGAACACCAAGGGTGCTAGTGGCGCCACTTGCAAGCTCTGTACCAGTGGTCGTCAAACCGAGGCCCGCGGGCCGCATGCGGCCCAGATCATGTTTTCATGAGATCCGCGACCCTCCTCGTCTTTGCATGGGTAGCATTAGTTATCTACTTGTCTGGCGTAGCGGTGTTTAGTTTACGGAAACTGCATAGAATTGTGATTAAAATCGGAGAAGTAATTAGGTAACTGAAAACCATCCACCACTTTCATTTAACGCGCCACTTGTCGGTGTTCCGCAGAGCTAAAGGTGTGAGCGGCCTGCTAGCCAACGATGTGAGCCGTGCATCAAACGCGCCGCGTGCACACGGCCGCTCGTTTGTCGGCGGCGGGCTTGTCCCGCAGCCGGCTCATTGTTAGCTTTGTCTTGTCAGTGTGTCAGTTGTGACCTAAGTTTCTGTACGCCTGAGCGTTCGTCGCGCATTGAGTGTATTTGTGCTCATATTTAGTGATATGATTATTAGTGGAATAAATAATGTCTGATGTATCCTCAAGAACAGTGACTAAGAGAAAAATACGTGAAGAGAAAAGACGTTTCCAAGAAATATGAGAAAAAGAGTTTTGCTTTATAAGTACTGCTACTTGCTTAATATGCCGGGATACGATTGTGGGACTTGCGATGCCACTACCCGAATTTACTGTGTTATTATTAGACCACGCGGCATCGGTCCTTCGGAAAGCGGCTCTCGCATGTAATAGGTTTGAATAGACACCCTATGGTGACCCAACTACTACACGGAATTTTTGGAATAAATAATGATAATGGCGAGTAATAAACTTATTTTTACGTCTATATTTGATTATTAGTAGCACTGGTAATCTCTTTGAAGTGACTGAACAGGGAGCACTTAATTCTGTGTGTTTGATATTGCTTAGCAGGAGGACATTATTCATTTAAAACAATACCAGAGCCTGAAATCGTTTACCAATACATAAAAACACATGATAAACACTTGAACTTGTTTTAGGTTAATGTAAACTACACAAATTGCAATTACTGAATAAAATGTGATTGAGCTTGCATTGTGCTGAAGGCACAATGTGCACTGTGGTGGCAGCAATTAATTTCCTTGAACGCTTAATTAAAGAACAATATAGATCTGCTTGTCAATATAGTTTCTGAAAACACTAATTGAGAATCACATTGCTCAGATGGAACCGAGTAATTTTGGACTATGGCAAGGTACTGAAAAGCCACCACATCGAGCTGGATAGTAATTAAGGTGGCGCAGTACCTAGCATCTTCCATCCGTTGCATGAAGCGGCGTCTGCTGGCAATTTCGGCATTAATTCCGAAATTTTTTATTGTAATATAGCTACACCGATATTCACGCACCATGACTTTTCACTGATGTTGCAGCATGTAGAAATCACTGGATATGGGGTAATGATGAGCTATTTCCTTAAAATAAATGATTACACTCGGGGAATGCAATTTAAATCACAATATTATTATTGCCTCCAAACTTTACACACTGTAGAGAACTTGGTTTGACTATTACACAAAATGATTCACAAAATATTAATGTACTGGTAATGGCGTCGGTAAAACAACCACTGTTCATTATAATACACTTGTAAGATAACTTCTAGTTCGTTGCTACCGAAGTGATCTCACCAATGGACCTCATCAGTTATTGAGATCACAATATGCCGTTGGATGCGGCTACTGGTCCCTTCACACCTCGCCGTTGGCACAAGCAATTCGTCGCAATTAACACAGCATTGCACCATGCAGTGCCACAGCCCATCTCCGTCGAAATACCGCGTCTTAACAAGCCTTAGTGTCCATTTAGCTTGTAGCCATACGATAAACGAAGTCCATATCTGTTTTCAGCTCACTTCTAAATAGTCTGTTAGCAACGTTACCGTAGCACACACCAGCAGTCACTTTTACGTCACTCAACACTTGTTCTGCCTCAGAGCTACGCCAACTTACTTCTACCGCCAATATTACGCGGCAACCTGTACACTGTTCTCATTCTTGGGGATTCCCCCCACATCTAAACGTTGTTTTACATTATGCCAAGTTCTCTATTTACAATTAAACATACCATAGCGTTACAATATTCAATTACAGTCATTTTCATATATTAAAGTAATATTACATTTATATTTTTACTACACTTAACAATATTATTTAGTTTAATTCTTTTGTTATTTCGCTGTCACAGTGCAGCACAAGCCAGACACTGTCTCTTGCATAGCTTTCTTTAATTTAGCTGCCACCGGCGGAAGCACTTCCGCTTTGCCTTCGATTCTGGCCCACAGATGGCATAAGCATCCACTTTCCCTACCGTTGCGCCTAGACTATGCCTGGCATTCAGTAGACGGCACATTGTCATATTACAGACTGAAGAGATACAATTTATTTCGCCACTACACAAGTAAGCACAATTCATTTACAGTAGCTTCTCCGTTGAATTCAAATGAAAGAAAGGAAAAAATTGCTCATCTAAAATCTACCATTCGTCGTCAACAAACGTTATGTTAACATCAGTTGGGCAAAGTGACGCTGTCACAAGAGCATCATACCAAGTATGTAATGTTCTGGCAAAAAAATGTGAAAGCTTTCACGGATGCTGAATTAGTGAAGCAATGTATGATGACTGTTTCTGAAACTTCATTTCAAAATTTCTCCAACAGTAAACAAATATCAGCTGAAATGAAAAAGCTCACACTTTCAGAATCCATCTGTCGACGACGTATAGAAGATATTTCAAAATGTATGCTTGAGGCAGTAATTAATAAAGTCATACTATGCAAATACTTCAGTCTTGCATGTGATTGCAGTACAGATTTGGCTTCGATGGCTCAGTTTTCATTATTTGTGCGTTACTGCACAAATGATGGGGTAATAGAGGATGATTTTTTAGCAATTATGACCATGAAAGGTCACACAAAAGGATGCAGTTAAAGAATTTGTAAAAAAATGGCTTATCTGTGAGCAATTTAATATTATTATGTACAGATGGTTATCCCTCAATAACGGGCGTCAACAATGGTTTAATAGCACTGATTAAGAAGGAATGTAATTTGTCAAATTTACTCTCCATTTGCTGCTTACTGATTCAAGAAAGTTTGGCATGTCAAATTTCAAATATCAAATTGAAGAATGTCAAGCAAACGGTTTTAAGCGTTATAAATTTCATTCGTGCCTGTGAACTTAATCATCGAAAATTTAAAGAACTTCTGCAGGAATTGCAAGCTTGTTACAATGATGTTCTTTTACATACTGCTGTCAGATGGTTAAGTATAGGAAAAGTATTGAAACGGTTTGCCAATTTGAAATCTGAAATTATTTTATTCTTACATTAAAGTGGCAAAATTAGCCTGAAGTGGATGAATGGTGGATACTTACAGTTTTTTTGACTGATGTTACACAAAAATTCAACACACTTAACTTGGAATAACAAGGAACAAACAAGATAATTGGGCAAATGACTAACAAAATATTTGCATTTGAATCCAAACTGCAATTACACTGGGTGGTCCATTGATAGTGACCGGGCCAAATATCTCACGAAATAAGCATCAAACGAAAAAACTACAAAGAACGAAACTCGTCTAGCTTGAAGGGAGGCCCCCTAGATGGCGCTGCCATACGTCAAACGGATATCAACTGCGATTTTTTAAATAGGAACGTAAATAAATATGAATGTTTTAACTGTACCACTTTTTCGCTTTGTGATGGATGGCGCTGTAATAGTCACAAACGTATAAGTACGTGGTATCACGTAACATTCCGCCAGTGCGGACGGTATTTGCTTCGTGATACATTACCCGTGTTAAAATGGACCATTTACCAACTACGGAAGAAGTCGATATCGTGTTAATGTATGGCTATTGTGATCAAAATGCCCAACGGGCGTGTGCTATGTATGCCGCTCGGTATCCTGGACGACATTATCCAATTGTCCTGGCCGTTCGCCGGGTAGTTACGTTATTAAAGGAAACAGGAAGTGTTCAGCCACATATGAAACGTCAACCACAACCTCCAACAAATGATGAAGTCCAAGTAGGTGTTTTAGCTGCTGTCGCAGCTAATCCTCACATCAGTAGCAGATAAATTGTGCGAGATCGGGAATCTCAAAAACGTCGGTGTTGAGAATGCTACATCAACATCGATTGCACCCGCACCAATTTCTGTGCCCCAGGAATTGCATGGCGACGACTTTGAACGTCATGTACAGTTCTGCCACTGGGCACAAGAGAAATTACGGGACGATGACAGAATTTTTGCACGCGTTCTATTTAGCGACGAAGCGTCATGCACCAACAGCGGTAACGTAACCTGGCATAATATGCACTATTGGGCAACGGAAAATCCACGATGGCTGCGACAAGTGGAACATCAGCGAACTTGGCGGATTAATGTATGGTGCGGCATTATGGGAGGAAGGATAACTGGCCCCCATTTTATGATGTCAATCTAAATGGTGCAATGTATGCTGATTTCTACGTAATGTTCTACCGATGTTACTACAAGATGTTTCACAGCATGACGGAATGGCGATGTACTTCCAACATGATGGATGTCCGGCACATAGCTCACGTGCGGTTGAAACGGTATTGAATAGCATATTCCATGACAGGTGGATTGGACGTCGAAGCACCATATCATTGCCTGCACGTTCACCGGATCTGACGTCCCCGGATTTCTTTCTGTAGGGAAAGTTGAAGGATATTTGCTATCGTGATCCACCGACAACACCTGAGAACATGCGTCAGCACATTGTCAATGCATGTGCGAACATTACTGAAGGCAAACTCTTCGCTGTTGAGAGGAATGTCGTTACACGTATTGCCAAATGCATTGAGGTTGACGAACACCATTTTGAGCATTTATTGCATTAATGTGGTATTTACAGATAATCGCGCTGTAACAGCATGCATTCTCAGAAATGATAAGTTCACAAAGGTTCATGTATCACATTGGAACAACCGAAATAAAATGTTCAAACGTTCCTACTGTAAGTAGGCTGTTTAGGTTTTTATATTGGTAACGCCACATAGCGCACTGTATGAAAATCACTGGCTGTGCTGTGTGCAGTCTGTAGCTAGTTTGCATTGTTGTCTGCCATTGTAGTGTTGGGCAGCTGGATGTTAACAGCGCGTAGCGTTGTGCAGTTGGAGGTGAGCCGCCAGCAGTGGTGGATGTGGGGAGAGAGATGGCGGAATTCTGAGAACGGATGATCTGGACAGAGACAGTAAATTTGTAAGACTAGATGTCATGAACTGATATATATAATATGTCTTTTGAACAATTTTAAGGTAAATACATTGTTTGTTCTCTATCAAAATCTTTCATTTGCTAACTATGCCTATCAGTAGTTAGTGCCTTCAGTAGTTTGAATCTTTTATTTAGCTAGCAGTATTGGTGTTTGCTGTATTGCCGTAGTTTGAGTAACGAAGATTTTTGTGAGGTAAGTGTTTTGTGAAAGGTATAGGTTAATGTTAGTCAGGGCCATTCTTTAGTAGGGATTACTGAAGGTCAGATTGCGTTGCGCTAAGAAATATTGTGTGCCAGTTTAAACACAGTCACGTACAATTTTTATAAGGGGACGTTTCATATGTCGACCGTTAGCCGAGGATACCTCACTGGAATCTTCTGATTTTTTCTTGTAGTTTGTGTAATTAGTGTAGCTTTTGTTTATTGCTAGAGCGTAATTGTAGAGAGAATCTCCTTTGTAGTTGCAGTCTTTCATTGTTGTACAGTAAAAAGGTTGTGGTATGCATGTAGATTTGCACCAAGTATTTCGCAGCTACGCTTGCAACTAACTAGATATAATTTTCAGTGCTATGTTAACGTGTTCTCTTATTTTTAATTTTCAAATTGTGTTTTTCTGTGTTATCGTGTGAAATATTGTGACAATAATGGCGTGTGAAAAACGTAACACTAGGCTCCAAAGTAAACTGAGAAATAATAGTGACAACTAGCGTAGCTTACCAGCACCATTGTGTAATGAATTAACAGACATTCAAAGTAGTAATTTGGTAAGTGTGCATAGGAAAATGGAGCAGGTGGCAAATAATGGTGTAGACCATGGGTTCCCAAACTGGGGGGCGCGCCCCCTTGGGGGGACATGATGTTGCAAGGGGGGCGCGGGTGGAGTTAGTGGTATAAACCTAATATTTTTTTTAATATCGATATTTTAATAAAAATTAATGTGCAGGTATTAATGATAGATTATGGTGCTAAATGCAATCGTTTGGCGTCCCACTTCCCACAATCTTATCTCAATAACCTATTCCAGAACATACAGCTTTTGAAGATCACGTTTAGAATGTCACGTTTAGAATTTCACACACAGAAACTCTCTAAATTACGAAGGTGATATGCGTTAATTCTAATATATCAGATTTGTAAACAACTTACTTCTGACAATTGGAAAACAGAAAAGTCAGGTATTAACTATTCTGTACATTTGTACACATGAACTGAACATAATCATGTTGTAACTTTTAGCCATAGTAGGTTATGTTCATCAGTGTAATAATCACTTATACTACGTAACTGCAAAAATGCCGTTTTATTACCCTGTCAACCTGCGGATCCCCATGTGATGCGATTACAGTGACTTTAATAGACTGTATACGATTCAAATGAACTGGCTGGTTCGTAATTTGGACGGCAGGGCTATGCCCTTTGTCACCAGAAAAATGTGCACGACGTAAATGCGAAACTAGTACAAGTGTTCGTTCTGTGCAGAGTACTTCACGCCGTTCTGGAAACATTGTCGTGACTGCTAACAATGAAACATAACCCAGCTAGATAGACAATGAAGTCCATTAGTGAAGCTATTTTTTTTACTACAGCTCTTTCATTCGGATTACTTATCTGACAAAACAGTTATTTTTCTTCTGCCTTTTTGAAATACGGCATAATTTCGTTTGAAATTAATGTACGTTCTTTGCTGCGACAATGGCTTCTTCTGGCACGAGTACAGAGATAACTGCTTGGCACTGTGCACAGTTTACAGCGATGTATGAGGTGTATCCATGACCTTACTTAATTACTGTGAAATTTGACAACCAATTCATTGATGTTATCTCAAAACTTACCACGTTTCATTTATAAGTAACGAAAGATAGGGGGCACGAAAACGATTTTCGCATAAAACCCCAGGCTGCACTGCTCAGAACAGCACCGCAGAACAGGTAGCAAATTCTTAGGGTGCCTGTGGGCTGTTTCCGCCCTAATCAGGTTAAAGCCCGTTTCTGACCAGCAAGAGCCCTGCTTGGCCAACAGGTCGCTGCGGCTGGGCTTCCCCGTTCTTCGCCCCACTCCTCACAGGCAGTCATCTGAGGTGCCGACAGACGACAGTAGCTCTCCTTTATTTCAGTTGGTTGCTTGCAGTTGTTGACACATTTGATGTATTGGATTTTGCTGAAATCGCATCGAATCTTTCACAGTTGTGCCTCAGTAAAATCAGTGTTAGTGCGAAATTATACTGTTAACTTCTTGTTTTCTTTTTACTTCACCATGAGTGTCGTGAAAAAACGTAAATATAATAATGATTATATCAAAAACGGTTTTGCTTCTATACAAAAAAATGGTGTTGACCAGCCGCAATGTTTTATTTGCTATGAGATATTGAGCAATGATTCCATGAGAGCACCTCGTCTGGAACGCCATTTGTGGGCAAAGCATGGTGCATTGAAAGAGAAGCAGAAAGAATTTTTTGCTGCAAGATGTGATAATTTGAAACGAATGAAGTTGGACACTGCTGGATCCTTCGCTCAGACATCAGAAAAGGTACTGGAAGCCTCGTATGAGTTATTGCGACTTGTTTCAAGGACCAAGAAAAGTCATACTATCGGAGCGACACTAGTTAAACCCAGTTTGTTGAAATCTACTGATATTGTTCTTGGGTCAGAAAGTAAACAAAAACTTTCACAAATACCGCTTTCTGACAGTACTGTGAAACGTCGGATTGATGATGTGGCTGAAGACATACAAAATCAATTAGTCACGGCCGTCAAACAATCACAGATTTTCGCAATACAGTTAGACTAGAGTACCGATGTTGCGAATTGTTGCCAATTGCTAGCTTTCGTTCGCTATATAGAAAATGAGGCGATTAAAGAAGAGTTGCTGCTTTCTACAGAGTTAAAGTCAACTTCAAAAGCAATTCATATAATGGCAGCCATCTCTGAATTCTTTTTGTAAAAATGAGTTATCATGGCAGAAACTGATAGGCGTAAGCACAGATGGCGCCGCATCAATGCTTGGATGTCGCTCAGGATTCGTGCAGATGGTCAGAGAAAAAAACCCTAGTGTTACTGCTATCCACTGTGTAATACACCGTCAAGCATTGGCAGCTAAGACACTTCCAAAGGAACTCAATGATGTCTTGAAACTGTGCATCAAAATCGTGAATCATATTAAAAAGAGTGCGTCAAATTCCAGTTTATTTATGGCTCTTTGTGAAGACTTGAGAGCAGAGTATAAAACACTAATTTCATACAGAAGTACGCTGGCTCTCAAAAGGAAATATGCTAGGAAGATTATTTGAACTTCGAGACAAGTGATGCAGTTTTTGGAAAATTACAAACAAATTGAATTGTATATGGAATTTAGAAAGCCCAGTGTTCATGTTGCATTGGCTTATCTGTCAGATATTTTCGAATCTTTAAACACATTGAATTTGAAATTACAAGGTGGAGAGTCAAACATCATTTTCATCGGGATGCCATCAAAGCATTTACTGATAAGTTGCAACTATGGAAACGTAAAATTTTAGCATGCAATTACTCCTGCTTTTCCAGATTGTTTGGAATCCTGGAAGAAGCCCGATTTCAAAACAATTTTAAGGATACTGATACTAAGAGTAAAATATCGAACCATTTGCAGCACCTCATTGACGAATTCGAACGATACTTCCATAACAGTTGTGATGACAAAATTTATTATAGGTTAGCGACGGATCCATTTCACGTTGACGTGGATGTGTTGCCAGACAGACTACAAGAGGAAGTCTTAGAAATTAAAAATGATTCTGCAGCGAAGTATGACTTTGAGAAGATGGATAAGACTTTATTTTGGTTGAAATATCCCACGGTGTATCCCAGCACAGCAGAACAAGGACTGCAACTGTATTTACCATTTTCAAGCACTTATTTGTGCGAAAGAGCATTTTCAGCGGTTGTTGCTGCTGTTGTCTTCAGTCCTGAGACTGGTTAGATGCAGCTCTCCATGCTACTCTATCCTGTGCAAGCTTCTTCATCTCCCAGTACCTAATGCAACATACCTCCTTCTGAATCTGCTTAGTGTATTCACTTCTTGGTCTCCCCCTACGATTTTTACCCTGCACGCTGTCCTCCAGTACTAAATTGGTGATCCCTTGATGCCTCAGAACATGTCCTACCAACCGATCCCATCTTCTGGTCAAGTTATGCCACAAATTTCTCTTCTCCCCAATCCTATTCAATACTTCCTCATTAGTTATGTGATCTACCCATCTAATCTTCAACATTCTTCTGTAGCACCACATTTCGAAAGTTTCTATTCTCTTCTTGTCCAAACTATTTATCGTCCATGTGTCACTTCCATACATGGCTACACTCCATACAAATACTTTCAGAAATGACTTCCTGACACTTAAATCTATACTCGATGTTAACAAATTTCTCTTCTTCAGAAACGCTTTCCTTGCCATTGCCAGTCTACATTTTATATCCTCTCTACTTCGACCATCATCAGTTATTTTGCTCCCCAAATAGCAAAACTCCTTTACTACTTTAAGTGTTTCATTTCCTAATCTAATACTCCCAGCATCACCCGACTTAATTCAACTACATTCCATTATCCTTGTTTTGCTTTTGTTGATGTTCACCTTATATCCTCCTTTCAAGATACTGTCCATTCCATTCAACTGCTCTTCCAAGTCCTTTGCTGTCTCTGACAGAGTTTCAATGTCATCGGCGAACCTCAAAGTATTTATTTCTTCACCATGGATTTTAATACCTACTCCGAATTTTTCTTTTGTTTCCTTTACTGCTTGCTCAATATACAGATTGAATAACATCAGAGAGAGGCTACAACCCTGTCTTACTCCCTTCCCAACCACTGCTTCCCTTTCATGTCCCTCGACTCTTATAACTGCCATCTGGTTTCTGTACAAATTGTAAATAGCCCTTCGCTCCCTGTATTTTACCCCTGCCACCTTTAGAATTTGAAAGAGAGTATTCCAGTCAACATTGTGAAAAGCTTTCTCTAAGTCTACAAATGCTAGAAACGTAGGTTTACCTTTCCTTAATCTTTCTTCTAAGATAAGTCGTAAGGTCAGTATTGCCTCATGTGTTCCAATATTTCTACGGAATCCATACTGATCTTCCCCAAGGTCGCCTTCTACTAGTTTTTCCATTCGTCTGTAAAGAATTCGTGTTAGTATTTTGCAGCTGTGGCTTATTAAACTGATTGTTCGGTAATTTTCACATCAGTCAACACCTGCTTTCTTTGGGATTGGAATTATTATATTCTTCTTGAAGTCTGAGGGTATTTCGCCTGTTTCATACATCTTGCTCACCAGATGGTAGAGTTTTGTCAGGACTGGCTCTCCCAGGGCCGTCAGTAGTTCCAATGGAATGTTGTCTACTCCGGGGGCCTTGTTTCGACTCAGGTCTTTCAGTGCTCTGTCAAACTCTTCACGCAGTATCGTATCTCCCATTTCATCTTCATCTACATCCTCTTCCATTTCCATAATATTGTCCTCAAGTACATCGCCCTTGTATAGACCATCTATATACTCCTTCCACCTTTCTGCTCTCCCTTCTTAGCTTAAAACTGGGTTTCCATCTGAGCTCTTGATGTTCATACAAGTAGTTCTCTTTTCTCCAAAGGTCTCTTTAATTTTCCTGTAGGCAATATCTATCTTACCCCTAGTGAGATAAGCCTCTACATTCTTACATTTGTCCTCTAGCCATCCCTGCTTAGCCATTTTGCACTTCCTGTCGATCTCATTTTTGAGATGTTTGTATTCGTTTTTGCCTGCTTCATTTACTGCATTTTTATATTTTCTCCTTTCATCACTTAAATTCAATATTTCTTCTGTTACCCAAGGATTTCTACTAGCCCTCGTCTTTTTACCTACTTGATCCTCTGCTGCCTTCACTGCTGCATCCCTCAGAGCTACCCATTCTTCTTCTACTGTATTTCTTTCCCCCATTCCTGTCAATTGTTCCCTTATGCTCTCCCTGAAACTCTGTACAACCTCTGGTTCTTTCAGTTTATCCAGGTCCCATCTCCTTAAATTCCCACCTTTTTGCAGTTTCTTCAGTTTTAATCTACAGTTCATAACCAATAGATTGTCGTCAGAGTCCACATCTGCCCCTGGAAATGTCTTACAATTTAAAACCTGATTCCTAAATCTCTGTCTTATCATTATATAATCTATCTGATACCTTTTAGTATCTCCAGGGTTCTTCCATGTATACAACCTTCTATCATGATTCTTAAACCAAGTGTTAGCTATGATTAAGTTGTGCTCTGTGCAAAATTCTACAAGGCTGCTTCCTCTTTCATTTCCTAGCCCCAATCCATATTCACCTACTACGTTTCCTTCTCTCCCTTTTCCTACACTCGAATTCCAGTCACCCATGACTATTAAAGTTTCGTCTCCCTTCACTATCTGAATAATTTCTTTTATTTCATCATACATTTCTTCAATTTCTTCGTCATCTGCAGAGCTAGTTGGCATATAAACTTGTACTACTGTAGTAGGTGTGGGCTTCGTATCTATCTTGGCCACAATAATGAGTTCACTATGCTGTTTGTAGTAGCTTACCCGCATTCCTATTTTCCTATTCATTATTAAACCTACTCCTGCATTACCCCTATTTGAATTTGTGTTTATAACCCTGTAGTCTCCTGATCAGAAGTCTTGTTCCTCCTGCCACCGAACTTCACTAATTCCTACTATATCTAACTTTAACCTATCCATTTCCCTTTTTAAATTTTCTAACCTACCTGCCCGATTAAGGGATCTGATATTCCACACTCCGATCCGTAGAACGCCAGTTTTCCTTCTCCTGATAACGACATTCTCTTGAGTAGTCCCCGCCCAGAGATCCGAATGGGGGACTAATTTACCTCCGGAATATTTTACCCAAGAGGACGCCATCATCATTTAATCATACAGTAATGCTGCATGCCCCTGGGAAAAATTACGGCCATAGTTTCCCCTTGCTTTCAGCTGTTTTCAGCTGTAGTGGCGATAAAAAATGAGGTTAGAAGCAAACTCAGTATTGCCAATGATTTACGTTGCGCAGTTTCTACTATTCAGCCAAGAATTCAAAATCATAAAAAAAAAATGCAAGCTCATCCTTCACATTGATTTATTTGTTTGTTTCTTGCCATATGTGTGTGGAAATAATATTTTTATTATAATTACGTCACATTATAAGAGAACTTGTTATTTTCCTCCTAACTACCCTTACATGTAGGTAATACTGTAAAATTACAAAATCTATTTCGAAGAAACAGTATAAAATTAACATAGTGAATCTGATTTAAATATAAATACTGCATGTGATCCTTATGGATTCTGATGTTATGTGTGGTATGTTACCTCAACTAATAATAGTATTTCTTCTGGATGAAGACACAGCGAAAGTTTATCCTAGATATGGCAAGTGAAGAGTAGTCCCAAAATCGTATACTGGTGAAGACATGGTGTACAGCAAGGGAATGTAATCAAGGTAAGGAAGTTGTTTTATTCATATTTTTTAAAGTTCTGTGTAGTCTGCAAAATTATTTTGTAAAACTTATTTTTTATTTTTTGTCTGGTTCTGGGAACTGGGCCTTTGTCGCTGTTCGGTAACTGTCGTCGTTGACATATATGCCAACCTATGTGCAATGGGGAACACTATAAGCGTACAAATCAGTGATGTTCGCTAACACCGTGACTGAGTGACTATTTTTGATAATGAGTGAAAGTAATAAGCTACACTCAACTTAAAATAATGGCCCGCATCCACTAATCTGCAAAGGTTGCAACTATTTTTCCTTGTTTACCAAGGCCTTTCTTTGCTTTAGGAGTGGCTTATAATCACTAGACTAGACTGATGACGTAATAACTGCGACTCGATACATTAACAGCCCAACATGTTACAAGACGTTACCATCACAAATTTTTCAATCATTTCTTGATAATTAATAAAAATCTCTATATTTTTTTTGGGGGGGAGGGGGGGCACGGAAGTTTTCTCTTCTGCAAAAGGGGGGCATGACAAACAAAAGTTTGGGAACCTCTGGTGGAGACAGTGAAACAGGTAGTGAACAGGGAAGCATTATCGATCGATCGGTCGGCAACAGCTCGCCTCAGGAATCGGGAATGACAGAACACAATATTGCACATGCTGTAGACTCAGGTTTTGCGTCAAGACGCATTTTCTGCTTGTCAAGATGTGAATGTTGCCGGTGAAAATGCACTGCCAAAAAGCATAGAGAAAAAGATTCCAGACATTAATACATTATTATTGCGATTAATGCAACAAATGGAACAAAATCAGAGACAAACACAGCTAAAGCTTCAAAAGTTAGACACAATGGAACAAAATCAGAGACAAACATAGCAAAAGCTTCAAAAGTTAGACACAATGGAACAAAATCAGATACAAATACAGCAAAAGCTTCAAAAGTTAGACACAATGGAACAAAATCAGAGACAAACACAGCAAAAGCTTCAAAAGTTAGACACAATGAAACAAAATCTTTGGAAGTTAGACATCACGCTTGAACAAACACGTGAAGATTTAACTACTGAGTTACATAACATTGAATTGAAATGTCAAAAAGTCCGTAATGACGTAAAAACACAAATTTGTGAGCATTTTCAAGCTATTTTTTCGCGGCATGAAAATGCATTACAGAATCACGAAGCAGCCATAAAAGAACTGCAAACTATTGTTCACGAAAATCATGAGACCTTGCAAGCTAAAATTGACTCAGTTGCATCTACCGATTCGGTTACGCTACTTGCAAAAACTCTGGAAACTTAAAGGAAACAGTAGATACACTGAAAATTGGTTTAGAAAGACACATGGAAGGAATTAGTTCATTATCAGAGAAAGTAGTCGAGATTTCGGATCAGCTAAATAATTTATCTACGAAGGAAGATGATAATCTGAATGACACAAAACCGGTAGTCTTTAATGACACAGAAGAGTGCGAACAAATTAGGAAATTCAAACAAAATCAGAATCAAATTAATAAGCAACACCAAAGAGAAATCCGGGAAGTACAAGATCAGCTGACACAGGTAATACAAGAATTACGTATTTCAGAGGACACTCGCGCTCCAATACGGGAAGAGGGACATAGAAATACGGAACAGCCACAAAATAATAACATTGGGTACTTCGGAAATTATGAAATAAATTGGCAAGGTACACCGAATTTTGAGATGGAACCGCCGAAACGAAGTAACAATGACCGACATGCGACTCGCCAACATGATGATTTTGACTATAAGCTGTTTACTACACGTAAATTCAAAACATTTAAGAATTCCGGCAACGACATTCATCCACAAGCGTGGCTTCATCAATTCTATCATTGTTTTCCTCCCAACTGGTCATTAGAGAGCAGATTAGAATTTATGTCTGGCTATTTAGAGAATGAACCAGCTGTAAGAATGCGATCGGTCATTCACGGTTGCCACAGTGAAGGAGAATTTTATCATGCCTTCCTCTCAGCATATTGGTCTCAAGCTACACAAGACCGAGTAAAACATAGCATCATAATGATGAAACATATCGAACAAACTGAATTCTCCAGTCTTGTGAAATATTTTGAAGACATGTTGCACAAGAATCAGTACCTGTCAAACCCATACAGCCCCTCAGAACTCATCCGCATTTGCTTAATCAAATTGCCTGAACATTTACGACACATTATTTTGGCAGGACGTTGCAAAGACGACATTGAAGCTTTTCAGGGACTGTTACACTGACAATCGCAGAACGCGAAAACAGGAACACAACAATTACAGGTCACATCCGTCACAATTCCGCGATGACAGAAATAATAAATGGACACGACAAGGCTATTCTTACAATGTAAATCGTGACCAAAACAGACACTACCCGTATGACAACCGTTGGCAGAGTAATAATAATTACAGAGAAAGATCGCATTTCCATGGTAATGAATATCACAGAGACAACCACAGACACAGACAATATGGGAACCAAAATAATTATTATCATGGGAGACAGAATAACTTCAGACACAACGGTCCAGCGCGCAGTTACAATTCAGGGAGAAATTCTCCACCATGTAACTGACAAGAAAGAAACTACAGGAACTACCAACATGACGACAGACGATATAATCGTAACGACAGACCTGAATTTCATCAGAACTGGCGGGATTCAAACAGGGAAGGGCCCTCTCGACAAAGTGAATTTGTGGAAGTTAGGTCTCCAAATCCCAATAACGACGCGCACCAACAAAGAGACAAACAATGACTTGCACCGGAGGCAGCCACGTGCGCCGGCTGGCTCAGAGAAAAATAACATAGAAGCTAACCTTGAGAAAAATTTTAGCTTTCCTTACCGACGTATACTGCATGATAATTGCATTCAAGTTCAAACTCTGAGTATTATGAAGAGTAAAGGATTGCACCACACTTCACATGGAAAACCGCTTATTGAGAGATAATCTGCTTTTTAACTTAGTCTTTGCTATAAAATTTTTCACTTCACGTTACTAGTACTCTTTGTCACACTTAAGAACTGTTAACATGCAACTATGTTTTAAAATGAACTATCCAGTCGAGAATCTAGGGAACATATTTAGAAAGTAATTACAAATGCATTGTTATAGTGAACAGACGACACAGTGCTATTGTGTGTGTACATTCTTGCTTGTTAGTTGCACAATTATGCAACGACTATAAGGCTTACATACTTAGCACATATACTGGCACTGCTAATGAGATTTTCATGCAACATTTTGGTTTTACTTGAAAAGACATTATGTATTTGAAGTACTTTCTGTGGGATTAAAGATGGCTTAGCACTTGTTTTCTTTGATAGCTACACGATTATATCATGATGCTACTAATGAATGACACCATTTATATTATTGCTTTTGCGCTGTATCTGTTTTATATCTGCACAGTTTTTCTGAATTTTTCTGGAAAGGAAAACATGTTTTAGTAGTAACTGTGTGTTATAGCTTCAATAAGACAACCTTTCTTGTAGCACAACAATACGTTATAGTGTAGTACTTTCTTGATCACGGTACTGTATGTAATAACTATGATATCTATACACACAGCATTTCACTTTTGTTTATTATGAGGTAAGTACATTGACTTCCACAGAACTTTGCTTACGGACGACGATAATTACGACACTTGGCACATTTTTTATCACTAAGTAATGACAGAGATTATCTTACAACATGACGCACAATTGAGCGCTACAGTACACGTATTTGTGTGATTAATTTTGTACTTAAAACATTTATTTTTAAAGATTTTTGAATTGCAAGGAAAGTTTTCCGTGGTACATTTCATTCCATTGTTGTAATCTGTAACACCTAAGAGTATAATTACATTAATCCTCAGGGGGTACACGCCTACATTGTGTACTATGTGTCTGGCAAGCACAAGGAGCCCTAGCTAATATGGTATCTGCTTATACAACTTTACACATCGGTACCATATTCCTCTAACACAGAATTACACAACTATCTGATAATTTAACAGAGAACCAAACATTTTTTTACTATGTCAGTGACACATGTTTACGCAATCACACAGTTGGATAACTTCACACATATAAAATTGTATTTTGTCTGTACTTTGTGAACTGTTCATATTTTTTCGGAACCATTGTGATACTATGAGAGCATTGAATGATGTATTTGGTAAGGGAGCATGATTTTTAAAGTATGTTTGAGGTAAATGACACTAATGAAATGAGCAGAGAATTTTTTTAGGTTTTGACATTATTGCAGAAAGCTACAGCGTTTTAGAGATTTGACTGAGGTGGTATGATATTATTACGATGACTATGTGTTTTATGCTGTTGAGGTATTTTTATGATCATTAAGCTGATGCTATATAAGGAATGTGATTATGCTACATATTTATTGTGATGAAATATTGAAGAAGTGTCGACGAATATGTATATGTGTGATAAGGTAAGGAATAATGAGTAGTGGTTAGGGACTCTGACTTGTGAAAAAGGATGTTGGAAACCAAGAATTGTACTTTAAGAGTTATGAAATGTGTGTAATTGCGTGAATATATCACAATGCCGGCGAAAATTTTTTGGACACTGTTATATTTATAAGATTTTGTTTCTACAGATTTGTAACACAAATATTTCGACCTGTGAAATTTTATTCATATCAAACTGTCACTGTAGCAGAAACTGATGTCGTAATTTTTTGGTAAGGAAGGTAGGTCACTGTAAGCACCCAGCTGCGCGAGAGTCACCTGGAAAAAAGCCATTAGTGTTTACCTTTCAGAGGCACAGGTGGAGAAAAAAGAGGCCATTATTCTCGCTATTGACATTCATTTGTAGAAAGCATAGCAAATACGACACGCTCAAACTTGAAAACATATGATTACACTGTGGAGCTCTTAATTTATGATATTTACTAAAATGCCTAATGAAATGATGAGAAACATTTTACATCTATTGTCTTCATAGTTGAGAGATTGCTCATTTTCTTTAATATCTGATTTCCAGCTGTGTTGCAGCATTGGTTCTATAAAATAGAATTAAATGCATTTGCTAATGTGAACACTTTCTGTCAACAGATCTATTAAATAATAATTTTATGATCCACTTTCTTCGAAAAAGGAGCACTTGGAAAGGAAAGAACAATAAGAAGGGATTAATAGCAGTTACTGCATACATAATTTTCTTTTCGACTGCTTGGTAATTTTTTTGGTAGAATAACTTTTATGTGGTGCACCACTTTAATGACATAGATATTAAGATGTGAATAGAGATTTCCCTTTTTCTGCATTGTTGTCTTTAGTGTAATATTTTTTCTGCTTGAGCTTTGTTGTGTTTAGGTATAAGTTATAGCATTTGCTGCTGCTGCTTGCCAGGCATAGCGCTATTAAATTTCACTTTGTATTACTCTGTTAAGCCAGTTTTGCTACTGATTTATTTTTCTTTTTGCTGCACATTGGCTCATATTAGTGGTAATGTTGCATTTGATTTGCTAACCTATATGTATATTGCTGTTGCTTTGCCAATTTGAATTTTTGTCATTGCTGTTTGTGTTAATTGTTTTGTGCTGCTGCATTGCTTCGTCCCTTAGTTTAGCATCTGAACTCAGTAGATTTAAGTTAGCTTAAGATGGGGCAGGCTATATGAGAGAACGAGTTGTGATGAATTGGAAGAAATGCATTGAGAAGGTATAAGAAAATGGTTTGGCCAAAAAAGTATTTTGAAAGAGGATATGAACAAAAAAGTAGGGTATAGGGACAACAGGTTTAGGTAGGATTTTCTTGGAAATAAATGATGAGGTAAGATAATGGAAAATAAATAATGAGGTAAGAAATACATGAACATATAAATACAGAAAGCATGCTAGGATAGGATTTTTTTGGTGGAAACAAATGCTGAAATAAGACGAAAGATCTATGGAATGAAGTTTTGGGTTGGACTGCAGTACCAAATGTTACACTGAAAACAAAGCCTGCACTTTCCTCTTGTATTATTCTGCTATGTGTTTGTGTACCCTTGTTTATTTGTGTTTTTCCTGTCTTTATGTGTTTAGCTGATGAGAGTTATGTTGTAGAATTTTTCTAATAATGTGTTATTTACTTTGTAAAGATGTTCTGACATTATTAATTCTGTTCTGTTTCAATGCTCATGTGTGAAATTAATGTTTCAAAAACTATTGTCATTATTTTATATATTTACTAATGTCATAATTCCTGTAACACTGATGCATATGTTTATTTTTATTCTTTTGTAAAGCCTGTACTATTACAAATGTTATCTGTATTGTTATGTTCTTTAATGATGTATTTTGTACCTTTGTTATTGTATTCTTATGTTATAAATTGCAATTGACACCAGTTCATCAAATTAAGTAACTTGTAAGTTACATTTCACTGCACACATTTCTGTTGGTCATAGTATATGGACAATATGTGAGAAGTAGGGACTGATAGTGTTTGCACATGTGTTAATAATTCAGCAAGGGACTGGATAACAGCATTGCTGGTTCTAAGGACGTTTCAAAAAAATTTTGTGACTGTACAAGTGGTGGTTCATGGACTTGCTATATTGTCCACAAGATTCTTCGATGGTGATTGTGCACCTGCACAGTCACAGCAGATGGCTGCTGGCCATCCCTACAAGGACTGCAGTTGGGTCTGCACCTTTGATGACCCACCAATATCATTATTTCTACAGGACTGCAGTGGGTCTGCGTCTTTGATGGCCCACCAATACCATACTCTCTACCAGGACTACAGTGGGTCTGCTCTGTGATAACCTACCTACTGATAGTCTTCAAAACTTCGACTGACTCTGCTGTGGGTTTCCTCTGTTGTGGCCCATTACCTGTCTGCATGTCAAGAGTCAGCACTGTCTTTCCGTTGGAAGAACAACACTACTTCTTCAAGACTGCATGGAAATCCACTACTTTTGTGTGCAATTTCTTTTACTAATGAGAATTGGTGAAAAAAACTGTAATTACTATTATGATGAATGATCAGGACTGTCTTTATGGACTGTGAGAAAATTTTGGCTTTTGACCAACATTGTATCAATAAGTGTGTGCATTTGATTTCTTTGTTATTGTAATTAAGATTATGAAAATTTTTTTCAAATCTGTATTGGCCACTGCCCAAAACAATTTGTAAAATTTTTTTGTGGGGAGCATGGGGGTATGTGAGTAGGCTCTTTAGGTTTTTATATTGGTAACGCCACGTATCGCACTGTATGAAAATCACTGGCTGTGCTGTGGCTAGTTTGCATAGTTGTCTGCCATTGTAGTGTTGGGCAGCTGGATGTTAACAGCGCGTAGCGTTGCGCAGTTGGAGGTGAGCCACCAGCAGTGGTGGATGTGGGGAGAGAGATGGCGGAATTCTGAGAACGGATGATCTGGACAGAGACAGTAAATTTGTAAGACTGGATGTCATGAACTGATACATATAATATGACTTTTGAACAATTTTAAGGTAAATACACTCCTGGAAATGGAAAAAAGAACACATTGACACCGGTGTGTCAGACCCACCATACTTGCTCCGGACACTGCGAGAGGGCTGTACAAGCAATGATCACACGCACGGCACAGCGGACACACCAGGAACCGCGGTGTTGGCCGTCGAATGGCGCTAGCTGCGCAGCATTTGTGCACCGCCGCCGTCAGTGTCAGCCAGTTTGCCGTGGCATACGGAGCTCCATCGCAGTCTTTAACACTGGTAGCATGCCGCGACAGCGTGGACGTGAACCGTATGTGCAGTTGACGGACTTTGAGCGAGGGCGTATAGTGGGCATGCGGGAGGCCGGGTGGACGTACCGCCGAATTGCTCAACACGTGGGGCGTGAGGTCTCCACAGTACATCGATGTTGTCGCCAGTGGTCGGCGGAAGGTGCACGTGCCCGTCGACCTGGGACTGGACCGCAGCGACGCACGGATGCACGCGAAGACCGTAGGATCCTACGCAGTGCCGTAGGGGACCGCACCGCCACTTCCCAGCAAATTAGGGACACTGTTGCTCCTGGGGTATCGGCGAGGACCATTCGCAACCGTCTCCATGAAGCTGGGCTACGGTCCCGCACACCGTTAGGCCGTCTTCCGCTCACGCCCCAACATCGTGCAGCCCACCTCCAGTGGTGTCGCGACAGGCGTGAATGGAGGGACGAATGGAGACGTGTCGTCTTCAGCGATGAGAGTCGCTTCTGCCTTGGTGCCAATGATGGTCGTATGCGTGTTTGGCGCCGTGCAGGTGAGCGCCACAATCAGGACTGCATACGACCGAGGCACACAGGGCCAACACCTGGCATCATGGTGTGGGGAGCGATCTCCTACACTGGCTGTACACCACTGGTGATCGTCGAGGGGACACTGAATAGTGCATGGTACATCCAAACCGTCATCGAACCCATCGTTCTACCATTCCTAGACCGGCAAGGGAACTTGCTGTTCCAACAGGACAATGCACGTCCGCATGTATCCCGTGCCACCCAACGTGCTCTAGAAGGTGTAAGCCAACTACCCTGGCCAGCAAGATCTCCGGATCTGTCCCCCATTGAGCATGTTTGGGACTGGATGAAGCGTCGTCTCACGCGGTCTGCACGTCCAGCACGAACGCTGGTCCAACTGAGGCGCCAGGTGGAAATGGCATGGCAAGCCGTTCCACAGGACTACATCCAGCATCTCTACGATCGTCTCCATGGGAGAATAGCAGCCTGCATTGCTGCGAAAGGTGGATATACACTGTACTAGTGCCGACATTGTGCATGCTCTGTTGCCTGTGTCTATGTGCCTGTGGTTCTGTCAGTGTGATCATGTGATGTATCTGACCCCAGGAATGTGTCAATAAAGTTTCCCCTTCCTGGGACAATGAATTCACGGTGTTCTTATTTCAATTTCCAGGAGTGTACATTGTATGTTCCCTATCAAAATCTTTCATTTGCTAACTATGCCTATCAGTAGTTAGTGCCTTCAGTAGTTTGAATCTTTTATTTAGCTAGCAGTATTGGCGTTCGCTGTATTGCAGTAGTTTGAGTAACGAAGATTTTTGTGAGGTAAGTGATTTGTGAAAGGTATAGGTTAATGTTAGTCAGGGCCATTCTTTTGTAGGGATTACTCAAAGTCAGATTACGTTGCGCTAAAAAATATTGTGTGTCAGTTTAAGCACAGTCATGTACAATTTTACTAAGGGGACGTTTCACTACGTTTTGTATTTTAATTTTAAAAACCTACCTATACCAGTTGTTCGTCTAAAATCGTGAGCCATCTGTGTATGACTATTACAGCGCCATCTATCACAAAGCGAAAAAAGTGGTCCAATTAAAACATTCATATTTCTTTACGTATTTCACGAATATGTAATAAAAATGTGGGTTCCTATTTAAAAAAAAAACGTAGTTGATATCCTTTTGACCTATGGCAGCGCCATCTAGCGGGCCAACCATAGGACCATCTGGTTTCCTCCTTCAAGCTAGACGAGTTTCGTTCTTTGTAGTTTTTTCGTTTGACGGTTATTTCGTGAGATATTTGGCTCGGTCACGATCAATGGACCACCCTGTATATACATGAACATGAAGTAAAAGATCTGTCTAATTTTTCAACTGTTTCTATGCTCCGATCAGGCTTAACTATCACTGCAACTGTTTACCAAAACATGAAAGAATATTTGGAAGACTATTTGGAAGAAATAAAACACAGATCTTCAGATGTTAGAAATATTCGAAGCTGCTTCATTCTCGTAGAGAACCCTTGGCACATTGGACATGAAGACCTCAAATTATTCTGCCAATTTGGATTTCCTAAAACTAATTTCCCTAAATGAAACAATCGGACTTCAGCATGACACACAGCTTAAAGC
Source organism: Schistocerca americana (assembly GCF_021461395.2). Taxonomy (NCBI): domain Eukaryota; kingdom Metazoa; phylum Arthropoda; class Insecta; order Orthoptera; family Acrididae; genus Schistocerca; species Schistocerca americana. The sequence goes on from NC_060121.1 coordinate 849,933,274, forward strand.
TCTGTTTACAGAACATGGTGAAACACAACAGTACACTGAATATTGGAAATGTGTGCCTAACAATTATAAAAATTTACGAGACTGTGCACAGTTCATTTTAACACTTTTTCCTTCAGCTTACCTTTGTGAAGCTTCATTTTAGGAAATGAAGTACCTGAAAAATAAATATCATAATCGGTTGTCCATTCATTTAGAAGACGCAATGAGGATTGCATGCAGCCCAAACGACGCCAAAAAAGTTCAACATCACAAGTCACATTAATGAAAAATTATATATTTGTGTTTACGTTTGTTTTGCAATTATAATGAATAAAAACCAGATTCAGTAAGAGACCTGTAGCTTTCTTATATAGCCTGTTGCATGTGCAGTGCATGTGTCCTATTCTTATTTTTTTTAAATTTCTTATTTATGTCTACATTTTTTGAAAGTTTGAGATTAATGCAATTACAATAAATATTTTGTGGCCATTTGAATAATGTTATATAATATTTTAATAATACATCTGTCGTCTTGCATAAAAGTACTTTAAAATAAATTTCAGGAACAAGATACACTGATCCCAGATTTGATTTTGGTAGTGGCTCAAAATTGCTAATGATTCCCTTCCTTCCTTTCTCCCATCATGTGCTCCTGTTACATGAATATTGTACTGTGAATTTTATTTTCACAGATATAATTAAACTGGAATGAATCAGTCAGATGGACAGAATGATTTTTTCCAGGTCACTGAAATCTTATCAGCAGCATTTTACGCAGTTTTCAACACTAGTAAACATGGTGACAGTCATTCTATGAGAGTCTGAGAATGGCACATGTCATCATGGACTGATGCTACCGCAACGATTATTCCAGTCGGTCTCAACATTCGACTCCTGTGAAGACCGACTAAAAATGTAATTGTTGACAACGTGACACAACTACTCGTATGCCTCCTACGAATATATCCCTCATAATCTAATAGTTGTCAAACCGGCAACAGGTATTTAAAAATCTTTTTCCCTGTATTGCAGAATTTCAGTGTCATAAACATGTCTTACTGTTGTCAGCAACTGCACAGCAATGTTATTTGGCGAAGGAGTCACATACACTCACCAATTGCGAGTGGTTTGTTTCCGAAAGTACTATTTCATTTTAACGGGTGCTAATGTTTACAGTTTCTGAAGAACGATAAATGATATATATTCAAATGCGGTAAAGAACCTATCTCCTTCGTCAAATGACAAATATACTGGAAGAATTGTAAGTAGGAGTGCGTAAGTTGCTCTGTCACCTTTACAGGTGCCACTCACTTGGTACAGGGGCAGATAGATTTGTCGTTGCGGTGTGGGGGGGGGGGGGGGCGGGCTTAATAATGAAAATGTTTCCTTGTTTGTTTCTCAGTGCTGACAACAAACGGGTGTGTGTGCCTCGTACCAATTATCTGCTGTTGTACCAATCTTAAATGAAACTGCGTTGGGTTAATGAATACGGATCGTAGAGAACGGTCATATTGGGTACATACTTGTTAAAAGAAGTAATTAATCATTAGCTCTTTTATATATATCCTCCCCTTCTCCTCCTTCCTAAACCCTCGGATCGATTTCAACCACACTGATACACTTATTATTTTCAATCTGTAAAGAAATATTGTGGGGTAAGCAAATGCAATGTTTATACTGGGAAGGGGGTGGTAATGTGGAGGGACAAATGGGAGGAGGACAAGGACACATACAGGGGGAGTGCAAATGGATAGATATGATGAATGATGAAGTCCCCTACTTATTTACAGAGCGTAGGGGAACGACGCGGGAGGCCCGCGCCGCCTTACTAGGCAAGGTCCTAGTGGTGGTGGTTTGCCATTGCCTTCCTCCGACTGTAATGGGGATGAATGATGATGAAGACGACACAACAACACCCAGTCATCTCCATCTCGAGGCAGGAAAAATCTCTGACCCCTCCGGGAATCGAACCCGAGACCCCATGCTCAGAAAGCGAGAACGCTACCGCGAGACCACGAGCTGCGGACAGAACAACATAAGACTGGAATAAATACAATACCAGGTACCTCATCTAGTATGAAATAAAATTAAGGCTGTTGTAGTTCAGTCAAGTGAGTTGAAGAAAAATGACTTTCAAAACATGTAGAAAACAGTTGTGATCGCGTCTAATGTTACATAATACATTTAAGTATAAGTCCATTTGCTTTTACACTACTGACTATTAAGATTGCTACACCACGACGATGACGTGCTACAGACGCGAAATTTAACCGAGAGGAAGAAGATGCTGTGATATGCAAATGATTAGCTTTTCAGAGCATTCACACAAGGTTGGCGCCGGTGGTGACACCTACAACGTGCTGACATGAGGAAAGTTTCCAGCCGATTCCTCATACACAAACAGCAGTTGACCGGCGTTGCCTGGTGAAATGTTGTTGTGATGCCTAGTGTAAGGAGGAGAAATGCGTTCCATCACGTTTCCGACTTTGATGATGGTCGGATTGTAGCCTATCGCGATTGCGGTTTATCGTATCGCGACATTGCTGCTCGCGTTGGTCGAGATCCAATGACTGTTAGCAGAATATCGAATCGGTGGGTTCAGGAGGGTAATACGGAACGCCGTGCTGGATCCCAACGGCCTCGTATCATTAGCAGTCGAGATGACAGGCATCTTATCCGCATGGTTGTAACGGATCGTGCAGCCACGTCTCGATCCCTGGTTCAACAGATGGGGACGTTTGCAAGACAACAACCACCTGCACGAACAGTTCGACGACGTTTGCAGCAGCGTGGACTATCAGCTCGGAGACCATGGCTGCGGTTACCCTTGACGCTGCATCACAGACAGGAGCGCCTGCGCCATGATGCACTCAACGACGAACCTGGGTGCACGAATGGCAATACGTCATTTTTTCAGACGAATCCAGGTTCTGTTTACAGCATCATGATGGTCGCATCCGTGTTTGGCGACATCGCGGTGAACGCACATTGGAAGCGTGTATTCGACATCGCCATACTGGCGTATCACCCAGCGTGATGGTAGGGGGTACCATTGGTTACACGTCTCGGTCACCTCTTGTTCGCATTGACGGCACTTGAAACAGAGGACGTTACATTTCAGATGTGTTACGACCCGTGTCTGTAACCTTGATTCGATCCCTGCAAAACCCTACATTTCAGGCTGTGCGGTTCTAGGCGCTTCAGTTTGGAATCGCGTGACTGCTACGGTCGCAGGCTCGAATCCTGCCTCAGGCATGGATTTGTGTGATGTCCTTAGGTTAGTTATGTTTAAGTAGTTCTAAGTTCTAGGGGACTGATGACCACAGATGTTAAGTCCCATAGTGCTCAGAGCCATTTTGAACCCTACAATTCAGCAGGATAATGCGATTGCGGTTTAACGTATCGCGACAATGCTGCTCGCGTTGGTCGAGATCCAATGACTGTTAGCAGAATATGGAATCGGTGGTTTCACGAGGGTGCCATTGGTTACACGTCTCGGTCACCTCTTGTTCACATTGATGGCACTTTGAACAGTGGACGTTACATTTCAGATGTGCTACGACCCGTGGCTCTATCCTTCATGCGATCTCTCCGAAACCATATATTTCAGTAGGGTAACGCACGACCGCATGTTGCATGTCCTGTACGGGCCTTTCTGGATACAGAAAATGTTCGACTGCTGCCCTGGCCAGCACATTCTCCAGATCTCTCACGAATTGAAAACGTCTGGTCAATGGTGGCCGAGCATCTGGTTCGTCACAATACGCCAGTCACTACTCTTGATGAACTGTGGTATCACGTTGAAGCTGCGTGGGCAGCTGTACCTGTACACGCCATCCAAGCTCTGTTTGACTGAATGCCCAGGCGTATCAAGGCCGCTATTACGGCCAGAGGTGGTTGTCTGGGTACTGATTTATCAGGATCTTTGCATCCAAATTGCGTGAAAATGTAATCACATGTCAGTTCTAGTATAATACATTTGTCCAATTAATACCCGATTATCATCTCCATTTCTTGTTGGTGTAGCAATTTTAATGGCCGGTAGTGTATTAACCATCTGTTCACAAAGACAACGGAGCAACATTTCGTTGGGTAATTACAGCGTTACAATTTACGGGTCATTGAGAGTGACAACAGTCTGAAACAGAGAACATTCTACACGTAGTGGTCCGAATGGTATCGACTTTAACGATAAGTGCTAGAAAGTCAGTGGTAAACCTCTCTCTTCTTTACTATAGCTAGTCTATTGGATGTTCATGACACACCATTTACGTGGTTTGCCAGTTAGTAAAAATACTTGGAAATCTGCGGCTCGAGGTGCCACATCATATTATTAGTTTTGGCCCTTGAGCAAAAACGTTTGACGACCCCTGCTCTATACAAAGGGGCAACAGATGGCCGTGTGGACGTACTGGAATTGTGCTTTCAGTGCGCAGTTGTTTTGCGTAAGAAGCTTCAGTATGCATCGCAGAAGACAGCGTGCGTTTTTCGAGCACGTTTCGGAGCTCGACAGCGGAAGAATAGTTGCATGTAGGGACTGCGGATTATCGTTCAGAGATATCGACGATCGCATCGGACGGAACCAAGCAACTGTGATGCGGATCTGTAATCGCCGCGTGCAGAAGGGAACCATGGAGCGACGCGACCGACTGCACCCACCTCGTTGCACCACCGCAAGCGATGATAGGCATATTACGCGCTTGGCAGTGATGGATCGTTCTGCCACATCAGGAACAGTATCACAACTAATTCGGTCTATTGTACAACAAGCAGTGTCCGCGGGTGCGATTCTACGTCGTTTGTCGTTTGCAGCAGAGTGGTCTGTCCCCTAGGGCGTCCGTTTGCTGCGTTTATTACTGAGTCAACGCCGGAGGGCGTTTGCATGAGCAATGGTGCGATGAACGATGGACGTGGACAACCGAATGGGATGACATTCTTTTGCCGAAGAATCCCGATTCTGCCTGCACCACCAGAATGGTCGGATTGGAATCTGGAGATAGCGTTGTGTGAGACTGTATACTGGTCCTTGTGTAATACCTAAACAACTAACTCCCAATATCATACTTTTTTATTTATTTTTTGTTATTAATTTATGTGAATGTTTTCTTCTCGTCATTAGTTCAAAAATGGTTCAAATGGCTCTAAGCAATATGGGACTTAACAAATGGTTCAAATGGCTCTGAGCACTATGGGACTTAACATCTATGGTCATCAGTCCCGTAGAACTTAGAACTACGTAAACCTAAGTAACCTAAGGACACCACACAACACCCAGTCATCACGAGGCAGAGAAAACCCCTGACCCCGCCGGGAATCGAACCCGGGAATCCGGGCGCGGGAAGCGAGAACGCTACCGCACGACCACGAGCTGCGGACAGGGACTTAACATCTGAGGTCATCAGTCCACTAGACTTTGAACTACTTAAACCTAACTAAACTAAGGGCATCACACACATCCATGTCCGAGGCAGGATTCGAACCTGCGACCGTAGCAGCAGCGCGGTTCCGGACTGAAGCGCCTAGAACCGCTAGCCCACAGCGGCCGGCCGTCATTAGTAATAAGAAATTTGTACATAGCCGCAGAAGACGCCAAAGATAGGCTTTCAAAATTATCTTTGTAACAGAAGAGCAATGTCTGGAGAATATTCATTTTTTTAAACAACTTTTCTTTCAATCTCGCTTGGGAGTACTTGTTTTATAGATCTCACACAAAAATAACGTGTAATTTTTACTCGTGCGTCAACAGTGTGTGTAGTAAATGTTATATGAGTATAAAAATATAAGAAACTATACATATTAAAAGTTATTATAGGCGCAAGAATATTTTTATTCATACGCCAATATTCGTTCATAAGCATGACTTTTGCCTGCGGTCGTAAGAAGAGACCGTAATTTCTTCCATCCTGCAAGACATCTTAAAATATATATGTGCTAATCACCAAGATTTAGTGGATGGACTGTATGATCGGTAACTAGAGAAAATTGGAGGTAAATTAGTGATGTCAAAGTAACTTAAAGCTGACTTCTATTAAATGTATTTATGTGTGTAATAATTGAACAATTGACACTTTGTTAAGCACGAAGTTTGCTGCAAAAATCAGACATTGTAAAAAACTACGTCGATAGAGTAAGGGTAATTATCCTGGATACATTATTCATTTTTGCGCCTTCAGTATTTTCACGTTGCATTGTATTTTTCCTACGCTGCGAGGAAGATTGTTCATGGCACCAATTTAGTTTCAACAAGAATGCATGCTTTAATTCCAGTACTGCAAGGAGTAATTATCTCTCATTACGTAAATTTCATGCCGATTCATACTCTTTCTGTTAGCTGTTGGGCTGCCTCCCAGCACGGTTATTCCAAAATCGACCAACAGACTAATACATCCTGGACGCGGTATCATGGTTTGAGTTAGTACTGAATTCCATTCCAGCAGACCACCTAGTACGTATTGCCGGTACACCATCCAGCCAGCGTTACATTTCTGAAGGGTTGTAGGCTGTTGTCCTCCCATGCGTCCAGAGCTAGCCGACGGTCACACTGCAACAGGATAACGCGCGGTCACACGTGGCACGCAGTGTCCAGGACTTGTTCGTCGCCCGTCGAATTGCACTGCTGCCTTGGCCTCATTGTTCTCCCGATATTTCGCCTATCGAAAACGCCTGGTCGACGGTTGGTTAGTTTCTTTGGGAGAGGGGACCTAACAGTGAAGTCATCTGTCCCATCGGATTAGGGTAGCAAATCTGCCGTGCCCTATAGATACAGTTCAACCTCAAGAAATGTTAATTTGATTGTATGCATAGGTCTGTGACGCAAATTAATATAAATGAGTCCTAGCAGTGTCTCCATGCATGGACACTTACACGTAATTCATAATTGTTATTTAATATATCCCAAAATATGGCATTAAGGGCAGGATTTATACTGGGTTAGTCTACTACTGTAATGACTGATCGTTTGAGTATAATAGATTAATTGCATAACTACATAAACTGAACTGGTGTTAAACACAGGGGTTTAAATAAGCATACATGATGGGAAATCTATCTCTGTTTTCTAAGACAGCAGAGATTGGTTGGCAAAGTAAAAATCGAGGCGTATGGGAATAGCGTCAGAATGTACTTTTCCGTTCATGTATTGTCAGTAGAACGATAGCTGAGATTATTTATTGGCTGCACGGCACTAGTGCGTCACATTGAGTGACACCTGACTGTATTATTACACCGCTGATGCGACCAGTGACTGCCATTGCCACAATACGGATACTCTCGCTACTGAGGGCGTTAGTGAATATCCACGATGTCCCTAATACAGCTGTTCATAAAATATCGCTACATCGATGCTTTCTCCAAACAATATCGAAATATTTTGGCCGTATATTTTTCACCGATATATAAATATCGAAATGGCAGTATTGAGTGCCGATATTTTTATTGTATATTATATTTTTTCGCAGTTTTCGATATATGTTTGAAGTTGTAGTAAAAAATAGTTTTACTTTCACTGTGTGAAGGAGTATTACTACTTTTTGAGCTTCCATCGCGTCCAGTCGTTCTCTTTGACTACATGAAGCAAGTACGGATGACACAAAGAAGAAGTAGCGCGATTGCACTGACGGGGGGGGTCCGTGTGGATGGAATAGCAAGATATCCCATGTAAAGAAATAGCACACCAGTTGCTCCAAAAAACGATTTTTAATGCAAGTAGCGTACTATTTCTTCACATTGGCATTCTTCAAAGACAGTTGTTGAAACTGATGAACAAAAATATAAACGACGAGACTGGTCTCTGCGGTGGGCGGGGACGTGTGAGGGGAAATACTGACGTAATCGGCGCTCCTCGCTGCCAACAGAAACTGCAACGTTTAATACCACGCAGTTTTGAAACCACAACTGCTAGGTCGCTGGCGTTTTCAGAAGTGAAAAAAAAACAGGGAAGTCGACATGAAGTGTTCCAGACAAGTCCGATATGTGACTAAACCGAACGACGGACCCATCAGACATCTTTTATTGTGCCACTTACCTGCAGTTACCATTGTTAGCAAAGTGGTTATCGCCAAGCGTGAACGTGCATATCTTTCTTTTCAATTCTTGCTCTGAGAGGGATTATAAGGCTGCTAGCTTTTTGTCGCACAGCGTATCTAATAATAAATCAGAGCTTAAATATACACTCTAAAACTGGCAGTATATTTACAATGTACAGCCGATATTTCTTTGGCTCGTACGTCGATATTTTCTCCGTCGATATACCAATATGCCGACAATATTTTTCGACATATGAGTTCCGATAGTGACATTTATTTATATATCGGTATATCGGATTCCCGATATTTTTAAAAATATCAACAGTACTAGTCCCTAACGAGCCGGAGCTGCCAATTACATTATCACAATCCGCTGTCGACGGATAAACAGTGAAGTGCTGCTCGCTGGTGATCTGCGACTACTGTACCCTCTCTTCAGAGGTGGAATCCGACAGGAGAGCCCGTGCGTTTGCCTTCTCAGGAAATACTTCGGGTTGTCCGACCGTAGCTCCGGAACGCGAAACACCAGCCAGACTGTACGAGTTATCTAGGCAGTGTAAGGGTTTTGTTTTATACAGAAAACTGTAATTTTGGTAACATTTTGGATGTCACGCGGAAAAGTAAAGCTTCAATAGCATCTGAGTAATAGTGGGCAACATCCCTGCCAAAGAGTGGGGAAGCCAGTTGGCATTCTGGTGAGATCCTCTCCTGGAACTGCAGGTTATGTAGCAAGAGTAAGTTGATAGAGAAGCAGGAGCGTAAGATCTGTGCCCTTCAGGTGCAGTTGAAAAACGCACAGGAGGAGCTAGATAGGATGAGGAGGGAGAAGGGGGTTGGGGAATGGGAGCTGGCTGTTGGCAAGAGATCTGCTAGGAGAAGGAGATTTTCAGATAATTTTACTATTGGTGTTTCCAGTAGATATGACCAACTGTCAGAGTCTAGTGGAGAGGAATCTCTAGTAGCTGTAGATGTAGGAAGTATGTAGCAGACCTCAGCATTTACGGTGGCTAGGACAGTTGCAAAGTCTAAGAGAAAGAAGGAGGTTCTGCTGTTAGGTAGTTCTCATGGTAGGGGGGGGGGGGTTATGTAGGGATTTTACTAAAGAGGATCAGGTAATGATTGTGGGTGGAGCTGGTAATAGTATTGATAGGGATGGGGAGTATGACATAGATGGTGATCTGGAAAAGATAGCCACTCAGACTGGCAACACGAATGTGCATTTCGTGGAACTGTTTCAGCGCCACGATCGGCCTCATCTTAATACAGCCGTCAAGCGTAATAACATGAGACTTGGGGGTGCGCTGATGACAGAAAGCATGAGTTACATTTCAGTGGTGTCGATGGAGTCTATCAGCAGGACGGGTTTCACTAGACATGGCCTGCACCTCAACAGGTATGGAGAGGGGAGGTTGGCAAAGCTTATAGGTGACAGCAAAGGTGGGGGTGATGGGATCACTCATGGGAAAATCCCTGTGCTTGTGCGTATTAGAGCTGCACCACTTTTAGATTGAAGTCAGCAGATAGGTATTCCTGCTTAAGGGAAGTCTCTTTAACAAAGAAACCACTTTCGACAAAGCTTAGGTATCCGAGTAATGAAGGAATTAGTATATTTCATCAAAATATACAAAGTATTAGAGATAAAGTTAGTGAACTGCTTATAGATGTTGACTCTGAAATTACTAGTATATCTGAACACTTCTTAAATAAGGAGATAATTCAGAGGCTTCCTTTACCAGGATGCAGGTTGGCTGGCAGCTTTTCTGTGAGCTCTTTGCGGTGTGGGGGAGTAGCCATGTATGTGAAAAACGGTTGATGTTTCAAAGTACGGCACTGAAAAGGTGTTTGAATGTTGTGCAGGTGTGGTTAAATTTAGTGGAGTTAAACTTCTAGCTGTTGTTATTTATAGATCCCCAGACTCCGATTTCACAACATTTTTGCTAAAGCTAGAGGAGGTTCTTGGTTCACTTTATAGGAAATACAAAAAGTTAGTTATATGTGGTGACTTAAGTATTAATTGTATAAGTGATTGTGCAAGGAAAAGAATGCTGGTAGACCTCCTTAATTCATATAATCTTATGCAAACCGTATTCTTTCCAACGAGAGTGCAAGGGAACAGTAGAACAACCATTGGCAACATTTTTGTTCATTCCTCATTACTAGAAGGGCATTCTGTTAGCGAAAAAGTGAATGGCCTTTCAGATCATGATGCACAAGTTTTAACTCTAAAAGATTTTTGTGCTGCAACACATGTTAAATATAGTTATCAACTTTTTAGGAAAGCTGATCCAGTTGCTGTAGAGACCTTTGTAAACCTTATCAAGGAATAAGAGTGGAAAGATGTTTATAGTGCTGATACAGTAGACGATAAATATAATGCTTTCCTCAAGACTTTTCTTGTGCTCTTTGAAAGTTGCTTTCCGTTGGAACGTTCAAAACAGGGTACTAACACAAACAGGCAGCCTGGGTGGCTGACTAGAGGTATAAGAATATCCTGTAGAACAAAGTGGCAATTATAGCAAAACGTTAGAAACAGTCAAAATCTAAATGCAGCAGCCCATTACAAACAGTATTGCAAGGTGGTTAAAAAAGTTATTAGGAAGGTAAAAGTATGTGGTATGTAGATAGAATAGCTAAGTCTCAGGATGAAATTAAAACCAAATGGTCAGTCGTAAAGGAAGTGGCTGGTCTGCAGAGACAGGTCGAGGATATAGAATCAGTGCTTAGTGGGAATGTCCGTGTTACTGATAAGTTGCATATATGTACGGTATTTAATAATCACTTTCTGAATATAGCAGGTGAACTAAATAGAAACCTAGTCCAAACAGGGAATCATACAGCGCTCGTAGAAAAACGTGTTCCGAGGCTGTTACCTGAAATGCTCCTCCATAATACTGACAAGAGGGAGATTGAGTTAATCATTAAATCACTAAAGACCAAGAACTCTCATGGATATGACGGGGTATCTAGCAGAATACTGAAGTATTGTTCTACGTATGTTAGCCCAATTCACAGCCATATCTGTAACTTTTCCTTTAGGAATGGTCAGTTTCCTGCCCGATTAAAGTACTCGGTAGTGAAGCGACTTTAAAAAAAATGGAGACAGGGATAATGTTGACAATTATAGACCTATTTCTATGCCATCGATGTTTGCTAAAGTTATCGAGAAGATTGTATATACAAGGTAACTGGAGCATATAAATTCATATAATTTGCTGTCAAATGTACAGTTTGGTTTTAGAAATGGTTTAACAACTGAAAATGCTATATTCTCTTTTCTCTGTAAGGTTTCGGACGGATTACATAAAACGTTGCGAACGCTAGGTGTTTCCTTTGATTTAACGAAGGCTTTTGACTGTGTTGACCACAAAATATTACTGCAGAAGTTGGACCATTATGGAGTAAGGGGAGTAGCTTACAATTGGTTCGCCTCTTACTTTAAGAACAGAAAGCAGAAGGTAATTCTCCGCAATATTGAGAGTGGTAGTGATGTTCAGTCCCAATGGGGCACTGTTAAGTGGGGCATTCCCCAAGGATCGGTGCTGGGGCCGCTGCTGTTTCTTATTTATATAAATGATATGCCTTCTAGTATTACAGGTGATTCAAAAATATTTCTGTTTGCTGATGACACCAGCTTGGTAGTGAAGGATCTTGTGTGTAATATTGAAACATTATCAAATAATGTAGTTCATGAAATAAGTTCGTGGTTTGTGGAAAATAATTTGATGCTAAATCACAGTAAGACTCAGTTTTTACAGTTTCTAACTCACAATTCAACAAGAATTGATATTTTGATCAGACAGAATGGCCATATTATAAGTGAGACGGAACAGTTCAAGTTCCCAGGCGTTCGGATAGATGGTAAGCTGTTGTGGAAAGCCCATGTTCAGAATCTTGTTCAGAAACTAAATGCTGCTTTATTTACCATCAGAACAGTATCTGAAATAAGTGACAGTTCAACACGAAAAGTAGTCTACTTTGCATATTTTCATACGTTTATGTCATGTGGTATTATTTTTTGGGGTAATTCTTCTGATTCAAAAAGGGTATTTTTGGTTCCAAAACGGGCTGTTTGAGCTATATGTGGTGTAACTTAGAGAACCTCTTGTCGACTCCTATTCAATAGTCTGGGAATTCTGACATTGCCCTCACAGTATATATTTTCTTTAATGTCGTTTGTTGTTAGCAATATTAGCTTATTTCCAAGAGTTAGCAGCTTTCACTCAGTTAATACTAGGCAGAAATCAAATCTGCATGTGGAATGCACTTTCTTGACTCTAGTGCAGAAAGGAGTGCAGTATTCTGCTGCATCCATTTTCAATAAGCTGCCACAAGAACTCAAAAATCTTAGCAGTAGCCCAACCACTTTTAAGTCTAAACTGAAGAGTTTCCTCATGGCTCACTCCTTCTATTCTGTCGAGGAGCTCCTGGAAGAGCTGAAAAATTAAGCAAATTCCAGTGTTACATTGTTGATTTTGTTTATTTAAACTTAAGTATTGTTGCATGAATACGTTTCTTGTATTTCATTTTATCTGTTTCAACTATCGTGTTATAATTTCATGTATTGACGCATTACATGACCATGGAGACTTCTCCTTAATTTGGTCCCATAGAACAATAAATAAATAAATAAAAATAGTGGTTGCACTGCAAGAGACTGTCAGTAGAACCTTTGCTTATGACAGGACTGCAGAGAAAGAGAGGATGAGTCGAGTCGTATTTAGTGATGCCGCAAGATGTGTTTAGGCTGTGCTGTGTGCCAGCAATAATTTTCTTCAATTATTTTTCATTTATGGAGAATTGTTTTGTAAATTCATTCAGAAGACTTCAAAAGGTACTGTAATAGGGCATTTGTTAAGACACAGAAGTGTAGTAATTAATTTGGTCAGGGATTTAGAATTTGAGATTTTTATGATAACGTAACAATGTGTGATTTACCAGTTTTTCTTCAAAGATGGATAGCATACATATTTGTAAGAAAGTAAAGAGAATTAGTTCAGGTTTTTCCACGATTAGTTGTTGCATTCGGATCCTGCTAAAGCTACTGCCGGGTCTGGGTGTTACTATTGACTTTTGGCAGTGTTAGTTGGAGAGGGTGGCCGGATGCCCTTTCTGTCGCCACCCCGAACCCCCCAGCTGTTTGCGTCTAGTGTAAGCCATGTAATAGCACGAACGTTTTCAGATGTCTGCTAGTCGTGTAACTGAGGCGGAACGTGGGTACCAGCCCGATATTCACCAAGTGGGATGTGGAAAACCGCCCAAAAGACACATGCAGACTGGCCTGCAGACTGGTCTGCGTCGGTAATACGCCGGGAGGATTCCAACCGGGGCCAGCGCACATACCCGAGTCCAGGAAGCAGCGCGATGAGTGTGAAGTGAATTTTTAATATTTCAATTTTGAAAATATTTTGTCTTAGTGGCGTAAGCTTTTGTTAATACAGGTAGGCTACTTTATTGTTTTTGCAGCAATCAGCATTTGTCTCTTTATTTCAAGTTTCACATACATAATTTTGCTTTCTCGAGTTTCTCAGTAACTGGACTTTAACTGACAATGATCAATGCAACAATGAGGTTTATTAGTAGAGAAGTTTTGTGGATGTCTCTATAGCTGAAAGCACACATTGCACATCGAGTTGCTAGTAGTTTGAATTTTTATTTTTTAACTAAAGTGGAACAGGGAATTGTATCTATGCTTTATAGATCCAGAAAAGGCACATGACCGGGTTCCTAGGAGGAAGTTATTGTCTGTTCTACAAGATTATGGAATAGGAGGCAAACTTTTGCAAGCAATTAAAGGTCTTTACATGGATAGTCAGGCAGCAGTTAGAGTTGACGGTAAATTGAGTTCATGGTTCACAGTAGTTTCAGGGGTAAGACAAGGCTGCAACCTGTCTCCACTGTTGTTCATATTATTTATGGATCATATGTTGAAAACAATAGACTGGCTGGGTGAGATTAAGATATGTGAACACAAAATAAGCAGTCTTGCATATGCGGATGACTTAGTTGTGATGGCAGATTCGATTGAAAGTTTGAAAAGTAATATTTCAGAGCTAGATCAGAAATGTAAGGACTATGGTATGAAGATTAGCATCTCCAAAACAAAAATAATGTCAGTGGGAAAGAAATATAAACGGATTGAGTGCCAAATAGGAGGAACAAAGTTAGAACAGGTGGACGGTTTCAAGTGCTTAGGATGCATATTCTCACAGGATGGCAACATAGTGAAAGAACTGGAAGCGAGGTGTAGCAAAGCTAATGCAGTGAGCGCTCAGCTACGATCTACTCTCTGCTGCAAGAAGGAAGTCAGTACCAAGACTAAGTTATCCGTGCACCGTTCAATCTTTCGACCAACTTTGTTGTATGTGAGCGAAAGCTGGGTGGATTCAGGTTACCTTATCAACAAGGTTGAGGTTACGGATATGAAAGTAGCTAGGATGATTGCAGGTACTAGTAGATGGGAACAATGGCAGGAGGATGTCCACAATGAGGAAATTAAAGAAAAACTGGGAATGAACTCTATAGATGTAGCAGTCAGGTCAAACAGGCTTAGATGGTGGGGTCATGTTACACGCATGGGAGAGCAAGGTTACCCAAGAGACTCATGGATTCAGCAGTAGAGGGTAGGAGGAGTCGGGGCAGACCGAGGAGAAGGTACCTGGATTCGGTTAAGAATGATTTTGAAGTAATAGGTTTAACATCAGAAGAGGCACCAATGTTAGCACTGAATAGAAGATCATGGAGGAACTGTATAAGGGGGGCTATGCTCCAGACTGAACGCTGAAAGGCATAATCAGTCTTAAATGATGATGATGATGATGATGATGATAACTAAAGTAGCAGCAGCAGCCGCATTGCTCAAACACGTAGGCCATTTATAATTTACTGCCCTCAACAGTGACATACTTTTTAGACAGGGTATTTTTGATAGTTATTTAGATCTGATAATTTTCTCGTAGTGAGCTTGCCTGTATTTTTGCTAACAGGACAGTTTTCTTAAATTTAACAGTACAGACTATATGTGACTATGTAGACTTGCCTGGCGTATTAGTATATCAGATTCTTGTCGGGTTCCCAGTCGGATCAAACTGTCATCTGAACACACCTAGTAGATAGTGTCGGAAGTTCCATGCGGCTTTTCGCGGATGATGCTGTAGTATACAGAGAAGTTGCAGCATTAGAAAATTGTAGCGAAATGCAGGAAGATCTGCAGCGGATAGGGACTTGGTGCAGGGAGTGGCAACTGACCCTTAACATAGACAAATGTAATGTATTGCGAATACATAGAAAGAAGGATCCTTTATTGTATGATTATATGATAGCGGAACAAACACTGGTAGCAGTTACTTCTGTAAAATATCTGGGAGTATGCGTGCGGAACGATTTGAAGTGGAATGATCATATAAAATTAATTGTTGGTAAGGCGGGTACCAGGTTGAGATTCATTGGGAGAGTGCTTAGAAAATGTAGTCCATCAACAAAGGAGGTGGCTTACAAATCACTCGTTCGACCTATACTTGAGTATTGCTCATCAGTGTGGGATCCGTACCAGATCGGTCTGACGGAGGAGATAGAGAAGATCCAAAGAAGAGCGGCGCGTTTCGTCACAGGGTTATTTGGTAACAGTGATAGCGTTACGGAGATGATTAATAAACTCAAGTGGCAGACTCTGCAAGAGAGGCGCTCTGCATCGCGGTGTAGCTTGCTCGCCAGGTTTCGAGAGGGTGTGTTTCTGGATGAGGTATCGAATATATTGCTTCCCCCTACTTATACCTCCCGAAGAGATCACGAATGTAAAATTAGAGAGATTAGAGCGCGCACGGAGGCTTTCAGACAGTCGTTCTTCCCGCGAACCATACGCGACTGGAACAGGAAAGGGAGGTAATGACAGTGGCACGTAAAGTGCCCTCCGCCACACACCGTTGGGTGGCTTGCGGAGTATCAATGTAGATGTAGATGTAGAATATTTCAGCGGACCACTTGGCCGCCATCATCAGGTGAGTGCAGGAAAATTTACATTGACCAAACTACTCGTATCGTCAACGACAGTTGTATTGAACATCATCGCCATACGCGATTATCACAACCAGATAAATCCGCGGTGGCTGAGCATTGCCTTACAGAGGGACACAGGATGCTATACAATGAGACGCAAGTAGTTGCAAATGCTTCGCGGTACTGGGATTGTGTTTTAGATTAGATTAGTACTTGTTCCATAGATCATGAATAAGACACTTCGTAATGATGTGGAAAGTGTCAGGTTAATAAAAGGTGACTATACAAGATATTACATTAGACAAAATATTACATGACACTCAATTTTTTTTTTGTGGGGGTTGGGAAATTACCCACTTGCTTAATCCAAAACTTCATCTAATGAGTAGAAGGAGTTGCCATAAAGAAATTCTTTTAATTTCCTTTTAAATGCTATATCGCTATCTGTCAGACTTTTGATGATATTAGGTAAGTGACCAAAGACTTTTGTGGCAGCACAATTTACCCCCTTCTGAGCCAAAGTCAGATTTAATCTTGAGTAGTGAAGATCATCCTTTCTCCTAGTGTTGTAGCCATGTACACTGCTATTACTTTTGAATTCGTTCGGATTGTTAATAACAATTTTCATAAGTGAATACATATATTGTGAGACTACAGTGAAGATTTCTAGCTCTTTAAATAAGTGTCTGCAGGATGATCTTGGATGAGCTCCAGCAATTACTCTGATTACACGCTTTTGTGCAATAAACACTCTTTTACTCAATGATGAATTACTCCAGAATATGATGCCATACGAAAACAGAGAATAAAAATAGGCGTGGTAAGCTAATTTACTCAGATGTATATCGCCAAAATTTGCAATGACAATGATAGCATAAGTAGCTGAACTCAAACTTTCAGCAGATCCTTAGTGTGTTTTTTCCAGTTCAACCCCTCATCAATGCATACACCTAGAAATTTTGAATATTCTACCTTAGCTACCGATTTCTGATCGAAGTCTATATTTATTAATGGAGTCATTCCATTTATTGTGTGGAACTGTATATACTGTGTTTTGTCAAAGTTTAATGAGAGTCCATTTGCAGAGAACCACTTAATGATTATCTGAATAACATCGTTTTAAAAGAATCTGTCGAAATCAGACTAGCAGATAATATCATTAATCGTGATAATGGATTCCAGCTAAGTAAAACGTGGAATCCGGTTTTATCAGATGTGAATCGTCCGGCTATGAATAATCATTTGTAACGATATATCGTTTTCAACAGTATTCACCACCGGAGGCGCTGCATCTCTTTATGCGCCATGGGGCAGCAGGTATGTTTGAGCGGTGCGCACTGTATCTAGCGCATGCTCTGTTGGACTTCCGATGCGTATAAAGGTGCAGTCATTTGCGAGTGGAATCAGTTATCGGCGAGAGCAGCGTAGCTTTTCTCACCTGATAACGGCGGCCAGGTGGACCGCTGAAATATTGTGTTCAGATGACAGTTTGATCTGGCTGGAAACCCGACAAGAATTTTATAGTAAAGACTGTACTCTCGTTGCGAGCGTTGCAGTGCACAGTTTAATGTTGCATTTCTGATTAACTTTTCCTTTGCTGACCACTTTTCAGGAATTATGAGACTACTTTCAAACTTTAATACGAGCTTAGCTGTTTGTCTAATCACGAGTTCAGCTTCACATTACCACAGATACAAAATACCAGTAAATATAACTATACGTTACCATACAACAAAAACTAGTTAGCCACTTTCAACATCAAACACTTGTTACTCCTCCGGCAGTCCAGAATGGAATCTCTCTAATACACTACCATGTAGCGATCCTCGAGCAGTTGGGACGTTCCATCCTGCCAACCGACTAGGCTTCCAATCAAAAACTCCGACGGGAAACGTTGCACCAGTTGACTGGCTTGTCACCAAACGTTGGCGGCGCCACTCCACGCGACCAGCCTACCGCCAACGATCATGCTCGCCTATTGCGTGCGGGTCAACGCCCTAGCTCCATGGGTGCCTATCCATCGGACTCCCTGCTGTGCCAAATGCGCCATTCCTGCAAGATCCGCACAAACGGAAACCACAGAATAACGTGCGACGCTCAAAGCTCGCTTCTTCCAGCGTGAAGCGATTACGGCAGCGCCTTGAGTGCGCCAATAGTCTCAATAGGGTAAGCAGACCTGGACGCCAGATGTACATTAGAGACCTCCTCGCCGGCTCTTGTGCCCAGCCCGTCTGTTGTGACAGAACGGCACCATCGCAGAATCGCGACTGTCCGCTGGCGAGAGCTCTACCTTCAGCTGAAAGCTGCTGACCGTCCCAGGTGCCAGCGTACAGTTTACAGAGAAGTGCAGCAAAGTCATTTCACCTTCGTAATCAGGATAACCAATTGTCAAACACTCGGTTCTCAATCACTCATGTATCAGATCAACAACCGGCTTACTGTCGCTAATTAAACCACGAGCGTGTATAATAGAAGGAATAAATTAATGAAACAAGGACGAGCAAAGGCTGGAGGCATTTCATAGTCATGAAACTGAACTTATTCAAATTATATTGACACCTTAGCTGTTTCTGTAGCAGAATGCCAATATTGGTCGTGAGAAAACTTTATTGCTCAGAGGAGGAAACTCAGAACCACACTACTCATATGTCTATATTCATACTAACAGTCCTGTGAGCCACCTCATAGTGTTTGGTACTTTGTTAACCAATGTCACATCCCAGCTTTCTTGTTCCAGTCGCGAATAATATGTGGGTAGAAGGACCGTTGGTAAGCATCGGTGTGATCCCGAATCATTCTAATTTTACCTGCTTGGTAATTTATGTTTCACATGTCCCAATCACCTATCTCAATATTTCTTGTTCATATATTAAATGTGTTTATCAATTTCAGAGTTAGATAACTACATCTTTAGACATTCATGTAATCGTTCAATTAATAAAACCTTTTTTGTTCTCTATATTCTACGGGGCTACTATAAATGATCTGTGGAGACATCCACAGCGATATGCATCTCTGACATGCTGTGAGTGCAATATCTGTTACGTGACCAGAGACTTCAGTTCGTTGGTTAGAGTCCGTGGTTAACACTAGTGTGTCTTTTACCTGTGTATATATTCGTTCCTCAGACTTCAAGAAGATTATAATAATTCCAATTGCAAGGAAAGCAAGTGCTGACAGATGAATATTACTGACTATGAGGTTGATAAAATCTTCTCGGGTTAACAGCCGAGTCAATGCGTTGTTCTCTAGCAACGTTTCAGCAAGTTTCTTACTTGCCATCTTCAGGTGAAGTAACTTCACTTCGCCTGAAGACGGCAAGTAAGAAACTTGCTGAAACTTTTATGGAGAATACGCATTTATTCGGCTGTCAGCCCGAGAAGATTTTATCGTCGAGATTCGCCGAGAAAGCCTGCTTTTCCATATTACTGACTATGCGTTTAATAAGTCATGAATATAAAATACTAACACGACTTCCTTACAGAAGAATAGAAAAACTGGCAGAAACCGACCTCGGGGAGGATCAGTTTGGATTCCGAAGAAATGCTGGAACACGCGAGGCAATACTGACCCTAAGGCTTATCTTAGAAGATAGGTTAAGAAAAGGCAAACCTTCGTTTATAGCATTTGTAGACTCAGAGAAAACTTTCGACAACGTTGGCTGGAAAAATATCCTTGAAATTCTGAAGGTAGCGACGATAAAATATAGGGAGTCGCTCACGTAGGACACGGCTTAATTCACGCAACACGCGTGGTACTGTTAAGCCTAGTTTACACGACGACACTAGGCTGCAGGCAACTGCGCTACCGGCCGCGTTTGCGCAACTGGTTTGTGAAACTAAACACTTTCGGCGTGTTCCAACTTTGGCGACTAGTTGCATGAGTTTTGAAGTTATCAGTGATCGTAGAGTGTAGACAAACTGAAATATGAAGTGGGAAACGGAGAATAATGTTCGCTTTTTGGATATCTATGCTTTGCATAGGTGTTTGTGAGATTCCAGTGATGCTGATTACAAAAATAAGCAATATATTGCTGCCGTTGAGACCGTCATGTGCGATCATAACACAGATGGTTTGACGGTATCTGAGCTGCAGGGCAAAATTTATTGAGTTAGGAGCATATATACAACTGAATTAATAAAAATAAAAGCAATTGTAATTCTAGCTGTGGCAATGCTCTCGTCTACAAGACGAGTTGGCCAATTCTTTGTTAAGGAACATTGTTGACAGGAGGGAAGGCTATAGAAATTCAAGAAACTGCATTCTTTATTCAACATTCATCTGCTCCCCATTCACATATATTAGAATTTTGAAATATTGCCACTGTACATATCTATCTTCAAGAGAGTAGTTTGCAAACCATTCTCTTCTTAATGAGGCCTGCTTGGAATAATTATTGCTGCTAATGTTAATAATTATTACTTTTAACGTTAATAATTATTGGTGTTGATGAAAAAGCGTCATCACCAACTAAAACTGTATCTTTTAGAATGCCGCGTGTTCTCGATTATAAAGCACGCAATATGATATGTAATTTCAGTTCTGGCGACAGTGCTTCATGCATTACAGTACCTTTATTCCTTATCGCATAACTAACTCTATTTAGAAGAAACGCGAACAGTTCTGGTGACATTCTAAGATAATTAAAAGAACTTCTAGGATCTCCCGTTATGTATTATTTCAGCAAAGATGCTGAGCAACCGAACTGATGTCTTTCCTTCATCCAGTCACGAATCGAAACACGTTTCTTATTTTTTTCTTATGCAGCGATTCCACGCAACAAGCTTTAACTCTATCACAACTCGTGCGACGTGCAGCTCCCAAAAGTTTCATTTCAGACACGAGTCAGGGACCCACAAAACGACGAAACTGAAGTGTATACTGGTGTCGGCGTGTCTACAATCATATATGAAACCACTTGCGTGCAACTCATTCCACGCAACAAGTGGCCCAACCAAATGTCGTCGTGTAAACTAGGCTTTGGTGGCGGTCACACAGGCCCAGGGATATACCATCAGTAGTGAATCGGTGGCAGCTGCGGCCGACATTTACTGTGCGCGATTCATTTCATCTATGACGGAGTTTCATCAAATAAGAATATCATCTTTGCATTCTCTGCTGCGACAGTTGTTCACAGGCGTCGGATAATATAGGGTTTTTCAAAAGGAATGACCTGATTTTGCGCGGTAATAATTACGAAACATGGGACCTGCCAGCAAGGAAATGTGTGTTGTTTGAATTGGCCTGGCTTCGAGTTTCAGAAAATCGCTGTTTGGTGTCAGCCAATACGTCTTCTCAATTTGCAGGCAGTCATAAGCTAGACGGCGTCCGCTTAACACAAGGTGTTTTGTGTGCTGCAGTTTGCAAAGAGTGAGTAAATGATTTCAGTCCAGAGTGCTTTTCGTCGGCGTTTTGGCATTGATCTGCCTGCACCGAAAACCATTCGCCGTTGGTGACACCAGTCTGAAAAGACAGGATGCTCATACAGTACAACGGTAGGCGTCCAAGTCAACCTCGCGCTTCTGATGACATGGTGGAGGGAAATCGGAAAACGTTTGAGCGTAGTCCACGAAAGACCTATTCGCACCGAGCGAGGTGGCGCAATGGTTAGCACACTGGACTAGCATTCGGGAGGACGACGGTTCAATACCGTCTCCGGCCATCCTGATTTAGGTTTTCCGTGATTTCCCTAAATCGTTTCAGGCAAATGCCGGGATGGTTCCTTTGAAAGGGCACGGCCGATTTCCTTCCCAATCCTTCCCTAACCCGAGCTTGCGCTCCGTCTCTAATGACCTCGTTGTCGACGGGACGTTAAACACTAACCACCACCAAACCTATTCTCCGCACAAGCAGAGAACTGGCAATGCCTCATATGACCGTCAGGCGAGTGTTACGGCGTTATTTGGTCTACAAACCGTAGAGACTACAATTAGCGCAAGCTCTTCGGATTGGTGAGAAAAAGAAACGGATTGACTTCAGCAATGCTTTGCTACAGAACATGGAAGACAATAATTTTTACCACAGCTAATTTTCAGTGATGAGGCAACATTTCATGTTAGCGGTAAAGTCAACCGACAAAACGTACGCATATGGGGACTCCAGAACCCTCAAGACATTGCTGACATGGAAACTTATCCATCGCACCACCTCCCCCCCTTCCTCCGACCCCTAAGACTTGTTGAGACTAGTTGTTGTTGTCGTGGTCTTCAGTCCAGAGACTGGTTTGATCCAGCTCTCCATGCTACTCTATCCTTTGCAAGCTTCTTCATCTGCCAGTACCTACTGTAAACTACATCCTTCTGTATCTATTTAGTGTATTCACCTCTTGGTCTCCCTCTACGATTTTTACCCTCCACGCTGCCCTCCAATGCTAAATTTGTGATCCCTTGATGCCTCAGAACATGTCCTACCAACTGGTCCCTTCTTCTTGTCAAGTTGTACCACAAACTCCTCCCCAATACTATTCAATACCTCCTCATTAGTTATGTGATCTACCCATCTAATCTTCAGCATTCTTCTGTAGCACCACACTTCAAAAGCTTCTGTTCCCTTCGTGTCCAAACTATTTATCGTCCACGTTTCACTTCCATACATGGCTACACTCCATACAACTACTTACAGAAACGACTTCCTGACACTTAAATCTATACTCGATGTTAACAAATATTTCTTCTTCAGAAACGCTGTCCTTGCCATTGCCAGTCTACATTTTATATCCTCTCTACTTCGACCATCATCATTTATTTTGCTCCCCAAATAGCAAAACTCCTTTACTACTTTAAGTGTCTCATTTCTTTATCTAATTCCCTCAGCATCACCCGACTTAATTCGACTACATTCCATTATCCTCATTTTGCTTTTGTTGATGTTCATCTTATATCCTCCTTTCAAGACACTGTCCATTCCGTTCAACTGCTCTTCCAAGTCCTTTGTTCTCTCTGACAGAATTACAATGTCCTCAGCGAACCTCAAAGTTTTTATTACTTCTCCATAAATTTTAATACCTACTCCGAATTTTTCTTTTGTTTCCTTTACTGCTCGCTCAATATACAGATTGAATAACATCAGGGAGAGGCTACAAGCCTGTCTCACTCCCTTCCCAACCACTGCTTCCCTTTGATGTCCCTCGACTCTTATAACTGCCATCTGGTTTCTGTACAAATTGTAAATAGCCTTTCGCTCCCTGTATTTTATCCCTGCCACCTTTAGAATTTGAAAGAGAGTATTCCAGTCAACAGTGTCAAAAGCTTTCTCTAAGTCTATAAATGCTAGAAACGTAGGTTTGCCTTTTCTTAATCTTTCTTCTAAGATAAATCGTAAGGCCAGTATTGCCTCACATGTTCCAATATTTCTACGAAATCCAAACTGATCTTCCCCGAGGTCGGCTTCTAACAGTTTTTCCATTCGTCTGTAAAGAATTCGTGTTAGTATTTTGCAGCTGTGACTTATTAAAGTGATAATTTCTCATCTGTCAACACCTACTTTATTTGGGATTGGAAATATTATATTCTTCTTGAAGTCTGAGGGAATTTCGCCTGTCTCATACATCTTGCTCACCAGATGGTAGAATTTTATCAGGACTTGCTCTCCTAAGGCCGTCAGTAGTTCTAATGGAATGTTGTCTACTGCTGGGGCCTTGTTTCGACTCAGGTCTTGCAGTGCTCTGTCAAACTCATCACGCAGTATCCTATCTCCCATTTGATCTTCATCTACATCCTCTTCCAGTTCCATAATATTGTCCTCAAGTGCATCGCCCTTGTATAGACCCTCTATATATTCCTTCCACCTTTCTGCTTTCTCTTCTTTGTATAGAACTGGGTTTCCATCTGAGCTCTTGATATTCATACAAGTGGTTCTCTGTATATATGGGTCTCGGGCGAGACGTCGGATGTCATAGTGAAAACTCCACAATATTTCGTCAGCGCAACTGACCGACATCTTTAGGTGCGACTAACACACTGCTAAGGCAGGTTTTTTTTTTCTTTATTGTGATTTTAAAACCCGTGCAACAGGTAGGCTGGCAGCAGCACAATACGCCGCTCTTCAGCCAAAGATAGTACAATGATAAAAACAGAGAAGACACATGAGTTGGAACAAAATGGCGGGGAAAAACAGTAGACACATGAACATGAAAAAACATGAAGCTGTTCACACTCGATGGCAATCCACACTACAAACTGTTGACCCGAAGCACAAACACTGAAGATGTCGATGGCACTGGTGAACGATGGAGTGTGACGGTGAACACTGAACACTAAATACAACGGCACACACGAGACACTGATTGCGATGATTTCCAGCTCGCGAATGTCCACTTACCGTGTGTGAGTCCAGGGACCTGCCAAGAGGGGAATAAGGGTGATGTGGGGGAGAGGGGAGTATAAGGATGCCAATTGCTGAGGAGATGGGGGAAGGAGGAGAGGGACAGAGGAGGGGGAGCCTGGGGAGGAGTGGGGAGAAATGGAGGAGATAGGGAAGAGGGATAGAAGGGAGGGACAGTGCCCAAAGGAGCAAACACAGGAAGAGGGTGGGAGGATCAAAGTTGGTAGGAGGGGTAGATGGAGGGGAGTAGGGCATCATCAGGGAGAGGGAGCTGGCGGAAGCCACCTTGGGAGAGGGTATGGAGGGTGGAGAGATGGAGACCGGGTGGGACATGGGAATACAGGTGCGGCAGCGGGCGGGGGTGGGAGAGGATGGGCGAGACAAGCGGGTGAGGAGGATCGAGCTTGCGGGAGGTGTACAGGATCCGTATCCTTTCAAGGAAAAGGAGGAGGTGGGGGAACAGAATGAGATCGTACAGGATCCGCGTGGGGGAGGGGAGACGGATGCGATAGGCGAGGCGGAGAGCATGGCGTTCAAGGATTTGAAGGGATTTATAAAAGGTAGGGGGGGGGCAGAGATCCAGGCTGGATGGGTGTAACAAAGGATAGGGCGGATAAGGGATTTATAGGTGTGGAGTATGGTGGAGGGGTCCAGACCCCATGT
The DNA here is from genome assembly GCF_021461395.2 of Schistocerca americana. Classification (NCBI taxonomy): domain Eukaryota; kingdom Metazoa; phylum Arthropoda; class Insecta; order Orthoptera; family Acrididae; genus Schistocerca; species Schistocerca americana. The sequence goes on from NC_060121.1 coordinate 849,958,254, forward strand.
ACGGCTGGAAAGGAGCTTGAGGAGATGGAGTTGGGAGCGTGCCTTGGCTTGGATTGTCCGGAGATGGGGGGTCCAGGAGAGTCGACGGTCGAGGGTGACGAAAAGGTACCTAAGGGTGGGGGTGAGGGCGATAGGACGGCCATAGATGGTGAGATAGAAATCAAGGAGGCGGAAGGAAGGGGTGGTTTTGTCTACAATGGTCGCCTGGGTTTTGGAGGGATTGACCTTGAGCAACCACTGGTTGCACCAAGCGGTGAACTGGTCAAGATGGGATTGGAGAAGGTGTTGGGAGCGCTGCAGGGTGGAGGCAAGGGCAAGGAAGGCGGTGTCATCGGCAACTGGCGAAGGTGGACGGGTGACGGCGGCGGCATGTCCGCCGTATATAAAAGGTACAGAAGGGGGGAGAGGACGGAGCCTTGGGGCACACCGGCGGAGGGAAAAAAGGTATAGGAATCCGTGCTATGGATGGTGACGTAGGAAGGACGGTGGGAGAGAAAGGAGCCGATCAGACGGACGTAATTAATGGGAAGGGCGAAGGTTTGGAGCTTGAAGAGGAGACCGGTATGCCATACGCGGTCATAAGCACGTTCGAGGTCCAGGGAGAGAAAGATTGCAGAGCGACGGGAATTAAGCTGTTCGGAAAGGAGATGAGTGAGGTGAAGGAGAAAGTCGTCGGAAGAGAAGGACGGCCGAAAGCCACAATGGGTAACGGGAAGGAGGCGGCGCTGGCGGAGATGCTGGTGGATGCGGCAGGTGAGGATAGATTCCAGGATCTTGCTGAAGACCGAGCTAAGGCAGGACCAGGGCCCCCTATTTATGCCAGTGTAAGGCAGGAAGTGCGCACGCGTGGAGGCGTCAAATTCGATTGCCAATAGCGACGATATCAACCGATAGCTGGAAGGACAGTAACGCCACCTACAGGATGAAGAACCAAAGACTTCGGCGCACGCGCGGAGGCTGCCGCTGTTGCTCTGTGCTGTCATCGGCCGCCCCAGCGACCTCTGTTGGAAGCCGCAAGCAACAATGCGCGTCCACGTAGGCGCCTTGATTATCCTCCCGTTGTCAACAGAATATTTATGTTGGTGGCAAATCGTCGTCCGTCTTATGACCAATAGTACTCCTCTCTGCTCGAAGCGTCTTCAATATGGCCAGTGCTGGATCCCAAGCTGTACTAAGCTGAAAGCCCGTGTGTCTGTTTACAAGATTCGTCGAGCTACGTATTTCCACTGCTTCCTTAATAACACTGTCCCAGTACGAACTCGTCGATGTGAGAATTTTTGTATGCTGATAATTCATAGAATGGCCTGTATTGAGACAATGCTCGGCCACTGCAGACTTTTATGGTTGGTCCAGACGAGTGTAGCGTCGGTGTTCAGTTCATCTCTCTTCTACAGTGCGACAAGTTTGTCCGATGTACGACATGCCGCAGCTACAAGGAATCTCGTAAACACCGGGTCTTCTTAGGCCAAGGCTGTCCTTAGATGAGCCCAAGAGAACTCTGAGTTTTGCCGGCGGACGACTTATTCCAACACGTGCTCACCTCGACATACTTTTTATTTAATGGACAATACTTTGAACAGACTGACGGCGTCGCAATGGGTAGTCCCCTGTCACCCATCGTGGTCCTGCCTTAGCAATGTGTTTGTCGCACCTGAAGATGTCGGCCAGTTGCGCTGACGAAATATTGTGGAGTTTTCACTATGACATCCGACGTCTCACCCGAGAACCATATATACAACATGTCCGTCGGGAAAGCCTCAAGCAACAGAAGTTGTTCTCTTCTCTGCAAAGACCTCTTTAATTTTCCTGTAGGCAGGATCTATCGTACCCCTAGTGAGATAAGCCTCTATATCCTTGCATTTGTCCTCTAGCCAGCCTTGCTTAGCCATTTTTCACTTCCTGTCCATCTCATTTTTGGGACGTTTGTATTCCTTTTTGCCTGCTTCATTTACTGCATTTTTATATTTTCTCCTTTGATCAGTTAAATTAAATATTTCTTCCGTCACCCAAGGATTTCTACTAGCCCTCGTCTTTTTACCTACTTGATCCTCTGCTACCTTCATTAGTTCATCCCTCAAAGCTACCCATTCTTCTTCTTCTGTATTTCTTTCTACCATTCCTGTCAATTGTTCCCTTATGCTCTCACTGAAACTCTGTACAACCTCTGGTTTAGCCAGTTTATCCAGGTCCCATCTCCTTAAATTCCCACCTTTTTGCATTTGCTTCAGTTTTAATCTACAGTTCATAACCAATAGATTGTGGTCAGAGTCCACATCTGCCCCTGGAAATGTCTTACAATTTATAACCTGGTTCCTAAATCTCTGTCTTACCATTACATAATCTATCTGACAACTTCTAGTATCTCCAGGATTCTTCCATGTATACAGCCTTCTCTTATTATTCTTGAACCAAGTGTTAGCTATGATTTAGTTATGCTCTGTGCAAAATTCTAGAACCCGGCTTCCTCTTTCATTTCTTACCCCCAATCCATATTCACCTACTACGTTTCCATCCCTCCCTTTTCCTACTCTCGAATTCCAGTCACCCATGACTATTAAATTTTCATCTCCCTTCACTATCTGAATAATTTCTTTTATCTCATCATACATTTCTTCTGCAGAGTTAGTTTGCATATAAACTTGTACTACTGTGGCAGGTGTGGGCTTCATATCTATCTTGGCCACAATAATGCGTTCACTATGCTGTTTGTAGTAGCTTACCCGCATTCCTATTTTCCTATTTATTGTTAAACCTACTCCTGTATTACGCCTATTTGATTTTGTATTAACCCTGTATTCACCTTACCAGAAGTCTTGTTCCTTCTGCCACCGAACTTCACTAATTCCCACTTTATCTGACTTGAACCTATCCATTTCCCTTTTCAAATATTCTAACCTACCTACTCGATTAAGGGATCTGACATTCCACGCTCCGATCCGTAGAACGCCAGTTTTCTTTCTCCTGATAACGACGTCCTCTTGAGTAGTCCCCGCCCGGATATCCGAATGGGGGACTATTTTAGCTCCGGAAAATTTTACCCAAGAGGACGCCATCATCATTTAACCATACAGTAAAACTGCAGACTTAGTGGTACGATATCTCAGAGAACAGCCCGTCAAAAACTGAACACAGATCAAACATCAAAACAGGAGGAAGTTGTGCTGAACTGTTAGAAAATGCAAAGTGGAAACAGAGAACGGTCCAAGCTTAACAAATGGCCTGTAAAACCGACCATCCGTGTTCAAAACTCCCTTATACCATTTTTTTCCCGCAACTTTATGAACTGTCCTTTCGGTCACTGAAATGTTTGTTTTCTTTCTGTAGTCTTGGCAGTTGTCACTCTATACATCGGTCATACAATATGAGTAATGGGGTAAGAACACACTGCCGTCGCAAGTAAACGTGATGGATAGCGAGAACAGGCGAGTTACCACACAGACGTCGCACAGAAATAACAGCAACTACGCTCAAAAAACGGAATTAAAGAGTCAAAACTTCCAAAACGAAACTGAACTTCAGAACCGTTAAAACATATGTTTGACAGAGCACAGAGAAACTGCGTGATTGTGAAACTGTTGCGTTTATTTATTGCAGCTTATATGACAAACTATTACAAGGAGACATATCACACTCACTTACCAGTCGTATAGATTAGGTTCGCCGGTAAGAGATTCCTATCATTCGACACACATACTGGCACTAATGCCATATGTGACACACCAAACGTGTTTTCCGGTGGAGGATTTGGTTGACTTGTCGCCTTGTCATCAAACGTTTGTGGTTCCCATTCGAAAGGTACTGCCTTTCGCCTGCATCAACTGTCATTATATGTTGAAGAGGCAAAGAAACTGGTGCACCTGCCTAATATCGTGAAGGGCCACCGCGAGCACGCAGAAGTGCCGCAACATCAAGTGGCATGGACTCGACAAATGTCTGAAGTAGTGCTGGAAGGAATTGACACCATGAAACCTGCAGGGCTGTCCATAAATCCGTGAGAGTACGAGGAGGTCGAGATCTCTTCTGAACAGCACGTTGCAAGGCATCCCAAATATGCTCAATAATGTTTACGTCTGGGGAGTTTGGTGGGCAGCGGAAGTGCTTAAACTCAGAAGAGTGTTCCTGGAGCCACTCTGTAGCAATTCTGGACGTGCGAGGTGTCACATTGTCCTGCTGAAATTGCCCAAGTCCTTCGAAATGCACAATGGACATGAATTGATTCAGGTGATTAGACAGGATGCTTACGTACGGCCGGCCGGTGTGGCCGAGCGGTTCTAGGCGCTTCAGTCTGGAACCGCGCGACCGCTACTGTTGCAGGTTCGAATTCTGCCTCGGGCATGGATGTGTGTGATGTCCTTAGGTTAGTTAGGTTTAAGTAGTTCTAAGTTCTAGGGGACTGATGACCTAAGATGTTAAGTCCCATAGTGCTCAGAGCCATTTGAACCATTTGCACTTACGTACGTGTCACCTGCCAGAGTCGTATCTAGACGTATCAGGGGTCCCATATAACTCCAGTTGCACACGCCCCACCCCATTACAGAGCCTCCACCAGCTTGAACAGTCCCCTGTTGTCATGCAGGGTCCATGGATTCATGAGATTGTCTCCATACCCCTACACGTCCAGCCCCTCGATACAATTTGAAACGAGACTCGTCCGACCAGAAAACATGTTTCCAATCATCAACAGTCCAATGTCGGTGCTGACGGACCAGGCGAGTCGTAAAGCTTTGTGTCGTGCAGTCATCAAGGGCACACGAGCGGGCCTTCGGCTCCGAAAGCCCATATCGACGATGTTTCGTTGAATGGTTCGCACGCTGACACTTGCTGATGGCCTGGCATTAAAATCTGCAGCAATCTGCGGAAGGGTTGCACTTCCGTCACGTTGAACGATTCTCCCCAGTCGTCGTTGGTCCCGTTCTTGGAACATCTTTTTCCGGCCGCAGTGATGTCGGAGATTTGATGTTTTACCAAATTCCTGATATTCACGGTACACTCGTGAAATGGTCGTACGGGAAAATCCCCACTTCTTCGCGACCTCGGAGGTGATGTATTCCATTGCTCGTGCGACGACTATAACACCACGTTCAAACTCACTTAAATCTTGATAACCTGCCACTGTAGCAGCAGTAACCGATCTAACAATTGCACCAGATACTCGTTGTCTTATCAGGGCGTTGCCGACCGCAGCGCCGTATTCTGCCTGTTTACATATCTCTGTATTTGAATACGCATGTGTATACCAGTTTCTTTGGAGTTTCAGTGTAGGCCCCTTCCTCGCACCTAGCTGTTACAAACAGACGTTACATCAAGACTCAGACACAAATTTCAATACAGCGAACATCGCAAAACAAAAATTGGGTCGTGGGAGGTTTGAAGGCGGCTCTCCCGCTTGTCAGTGCAACACGATGACCGTTGATCCACGACACGGTTGCTCTTTCAGGCTGCTCCATATTGCCCTTCTTTTCCTTGGACCGTTCACTGTCTCAATTTTTTTTTCACAGTTCGGCACACTTTCTTCCTGTTTTCGTGCTTGATCTCTGTTCAGTGTTTGACGAGCTGTCCACCAGACAGTCTTACCACTAAATCTGCCGGGGGTGCAATGGGGAGGTTCGAGTCCTCCCTCGGGCATGGGTGTGTGTGTTTGTCCTTAGGATGATTTAGGTTAAGTAGTGTGTAAGCTCAGGGACTGATGACCTTAGCAGTTAAATCCCATAAGATTTCACACACATTTGAACATTTTTTTGCAATGGGGAGTTTTCCTTGAGAGCATGAAAGAGACTCCTCTAAAGTAATACTTCTTTTATGCAATTTCTCGTGAAAAAGTGCACCGTCCCTTCTTTTTTGAGGAAGACAGTGACTGGACTGTGCTGTCTTCAAATTCTGCAGAATTGGCTTTCCCCACAACTTCAGGAGGACTCCTTAGACTTCATTTCCCACCATACTGGCATAATAACGTACGTCAGTTCCTCAATGATACTTTGCCTCAGCACTGGATAGAGCGCACGGGACACAGTGTCACTGTCCTGCATTGTTGGCCTCCAAGGTCGCCAGACAAGACCCAACGCTATTTTTTCTTGTGAGGATATGTGAATGAAAGTGTGTTCATCTTCCACTTGCCTCATGACGTAGAAGGTAAGGACAGAATAACAGCCATCATAACTTCTGTAAAAGCAGATACAGTGTGTAAAGTTCATAACAATGTAGGTATAGTCTAGACGTTGTTCGTGCTGATGCTGGTGGACACTCAGAGCATTTGTAATAGCATAGCTAAAAATTTAAAATTTTGTGAGTAATTTGAAGTTTATCCTACGTTCGTGGTATATTTTTATCAACAAATGTGGAGTTGTGAAATCAGATCATTCTTTTTGAAACATCCTGTGTATAAAGACACGTGCAAATTTTAATTAATGATAGATTTTTATATTGAGTTTCGCCACTAAATCTACCTAAAGATCGAAACTAATTAAAATTTGCGAGTGTTTTTACGCATTACAGTGAGGCAATAGAATAATGCAGTCCCCTTCCACATGGAAAACATCACGAATAAATGGCATAGCACACAGAAAACGCACTTGAATAGGCAACGAATTTCCCGAAAAGCGTAATGTAAAATATAAATAGAAGGAAAATCCTCAGGCTTACATCAACCATTTCTAGTGGAGCAAATCAGATTTTACAGGTATCTAGGGAGTGGAAAATCGATGTGTTCCCTGCATTTTGTGTCTTTTTCTGCCGATATACAATTTCTGGCATTATTAGATACTCATGCACGTTCATACAGCAGATCCTAAAAGCGGAATAGATGAATGTAGCAACCACACAATAGTGGCATAATATAACCGACCTGTATGAAATGGCTCTGAGCACTATGGGACTTAACATCTGAGGTCATCAGTCCCCTAGAACTTAGAACTACTTAAACCTAACTAACCTAAGGACATCACACACATCCATACCCGAGGCACGATTCGAACCTGCAACTGTAGCGGTCGCGCGGTTCCAGACTGAAGCGCCTAGAACCGCTCGGCCACAAGGCCGGCCGACCTGTATGAGAAGACGGCAAACGTCCCTCACTGTTTGGGATCCATAGATGGAAAACACGTAAGACTCGTTAAACAGTGATCAGGCAGCCAATATTACAATTCCAAAACATACTTTTCTGTTGTACTACAGACCATATGAGACAACTAATTGACTAACAGATCAACAGAGAGTGCAAAACTGCCGCTATATCGGATAACGCAAAAAGTAATATGGCCCTGTGACTCCTGATTGAACTGCAGTGGCAGTGTTGACATTAATTTATTCAGAATTGATCACTTTTAATTGAAAAGGGGTGCACATTGATGTTATGTTCAGCTATTGAACACCAGATGCAAATGCTGAACATAAAATTAATTAAGGAAGTGACTTGGGATTTCAACTACTTGATTGAAAACAGATGCAGTTGATTAGCACAAATTTATTTTAACTCCCAACCTTCAATCATCACATTACAAGATTCTCCTATCAGGCAATGGTAATAAATTGCGTTTGCGTTGAGTAAAGCACGATAACTCAAAAGTAATTCCTATCGACTGACACAGGCATAATGCGAAGTACGAGAAGAGTTCTACAATACACGGCCCATGAAACTCTCGTGGAAACTTTGCCGACGTGATCCAACAAATTATTCAGTGGTCGGAGCAGGCACAATATCATCGAATACAGTGTGGTAGAGCGGCGTCATTGTGTGGTCGTCGGCCGACCTCATGGTGCTGCAAGGCTGTGCTCGTCTATTCACTCCTAGCTATCTTGCTCAGTACATAGCTGAACCAGAATTTCCTATCTCCAGCCTCAATTGTTCCCTTTGCTAAGTCCTAAACTGCAGAGATGCTCACTCTTTCTCAGGCAAGCTGAGTCAAGAACGCCACGTCCGCACTCTAGGCAAGCTGGGAACGGAAGACCTCTAGGGAGACTTCTCACAGTCCGCTCTTCGCCTCGGTTTCCCCTCCAGCAAAATCAGTTACGCCGATTGCAGCACAAGTCACGTTATTTATGCATCGCTTCCCAGTGCCGACCAATGCCTGCTTTGGTAAGTGAACAAATTCCCACAAAATTTCCCTTCCTCTCAACTTCGGTTCTTTAGCTCCTCTCAGGCCACCCATCATGGTTAGCGTCTGCACAAACACCAATTTTTCCGGAATTCTGACTCCCAGGAGAGTACTTCAAATTCCTTGGTCCTACGTTCCCATCGGAGGCCGGCATATTTCATTCTGTCACTCTTCAACTGATTTACTTCAGACTCTGCGGACCGTGAATTCAGCGTGAAGTTGCTATAGTCATGAACACGCAAATTTTGACCTCTGTTGTCCGCTCCACTGTAGCTTTGCGCGGCTTTCTCACATGTCTAACTGAAAATGGGATGATGGTCATTTATCAACAGGCATACAAGTTCTCCGTCTGCTTCCCGGTACACCAGTATGGGGTCGGGGTCAACCACCCATGCTGTCACTCATCTTAAGGGGGCTGGAGGCTTCGCCCCGTTACCGCTTTCTCAGAGCTTGAGCCGCCCTAAGCTGCCTATTGCCGCTTCCCTTCACCGTTCCCCAGCCGGCCATGGTCAACTCCCTTCCCTGGGATAAACTAGCATCCAGTAAATCAACTCGTTTCCACAAAGTTTTCATGTCGAGTAAATTACTTTAAAACCATCACCCGACATTAATTATTCCGATACGTCGATACTATACCCTCTACAAGATGCATTGTGCCTTGTCAGTCATTTTTTTCAGCCCTACTGTTCGCTCAACGTGAGTTAGGTGATCTTTAATGACTTCATGTAAGGGGCATAGGTCTTGCCATCTTACAAATGAATTACTTAATAAAAATTTACTATCAACTTTCGATTTTGCCAGCCTCAGCACCACTTCCAAACGATCCTTGTGGACTGAAAAGCCCTTACTTGTTTGTGGGTGATGAGGTTTTCGCAATAAGTGACGTCTTAATGAGACTATACCCTGAAAAAAAAAGAACTCTGCCTGACTAACAAACAAAAGTACAGTCTATCACGAGCATGGCGTTATGTACTGGGGCGTTCAATAAGTAATGCAACACATTTTTTTCTCAGCCAGTTTCAGCTGCAAAAGTGCAGATGTGTTGTGGTACATCGTGAAATGTTCCTGCTTCAGGCCCTACAGTCTCATGGCGTTCCGACAGTTGGCGGCGCTGTAAGTAGCCTTCAAAATGGCTTCTGAAACGCAGGTACATTCCAGGCAGAGAGATATATTTGAGTTTGTTTATATGGAAAACCAGAGCATCGCAGATATTCATAGGCGCTTGCAGAAACGGGGACCTGTCAGTGAAGAAAGCACGGTGAGTCGTTGGGCGAGACATCTGTCATCACTGCAAAATGGTCGACCAAACTGGTCCGATCTCCCTCTTGCCGGCCGGCCGCACACAGCTATGACTCTTGCAATGTTGGAACTTTTGTGTCTGCCTGGAGCGGCAAACATAAGTTGGAATTGGTAGCAGGACGTGACCGGGGTGTGATGCAAGATCTGTTGGCCGAGAAAAGATTAGTCTCAAAGTTAGGCGCCAGCGATCCGGAAGATTACTTATCTTTATTCTCCACACTGAAGCAGGCACCGTCTATTGCTCTCATAGCAAGTAGCTACGTAATTAAGTTCACAATACTATTCACAAATCTACAGTGCAATCCAAATCGTAACCAAGTTCTAAGCCCAAGGTTGGCATATAAGACCTATACAATAACACCTCGATGTTAACACAGCTAGCGAGCAAGAGCGAGTGGACCCCGGAGTCAGATCTGTGCTCCCGTTGTACCTTGTGGACCTAGAGGGAGCTGCAGGCAAGAACTATTGAATGGCGCGACGTCTTCAGCTGGGGATAACGCCCTGAACCTCCGGCGGCCGCGACATGAAGCTAAGGCCGACCACCGTGCATGTGCGGCCGGGCTGAGCGACGGCAGGGTGCGCTTGATTCGGTTAGGTCCGCGGAAGTAGCAGGAACATTGGGACACTCTCATTCTAGGTGACCGGCGGATCACAATCAAACACCTCACTGCTCAACTGGACATCTCTGTTGGTAGTTCTGATATACTGGCCACCAGTTGGGGTACTCGAAGACGTGTGGCCACTAGGATCCTCGCCACCTAACGGAAGACCGGAAAGAGTTTCCATCTGTTTGGCACAATGAAGGACACACTTCGCGGGAAGCAGTACGTGAATGATGGGGAAGTCTATTGATACAGCAAGACGTTGACTCCCATGTCGCCAGAAGAGTGGTAGCATGCAAGCACTTCCAGTGACGTGGCGCAAGACCATAGTATTGAACGGAGATTATTTTGAAAAATATGGTTTTTCAGCCGAATGAGCGGTTAATAATATGGTGTATTGGAATTACGAATAAAACCTACCTGCTTTCAGAAAAAAGTGTTGCATGAGTTACTGAACACTCCTCGTAGAACGTACATTTGGCATATTATCTAATAAATGGAAAATTTTCCGTCGTTCAGTCGATGTTAATGTGGATGTGGCGTATGTTGTTATTCAAATACTTTGTGCACTTCACAGTTTTGTGAGATAAAGTGACGGCTACAATTCTCATGATACACTGACATTCGGAATAGGTAGCAGTCCTGCACGTGAGACAAAAGGAACCAATGGCGGCAGAGGTATCAGAGATTATTTTGCTGATTACCCATGTTCCTTCCAGTCATCAGTACCATGGGAAAACCATTCTGTTAACATCCTCGAATGAGGATCAATTTTATAGGTCTAAAATGAGCTTGATGACATTTTGTTCGTGAATACATGTCAGTGTACATTGTTTATAAATGTTAATCAAGTGTTTACCGTCAGTGCTCACCAAGATCGGGCTCCAGCTCTCAGCTGATACGCGTCTACAGAGCAGCAGAGCGTTTGCAGATACGTGAGTGGCTCGAAGACTTCTTAAATAACAGAACCCAGTATGTAGTTCTTGATGTCGAGTGTTCGTGACGGACAAGGGTATCGCCAGGAGTGCCCCAGAGAAGTGTGGTAGGACCGCTGTTGTTCTCTGTATGCATAAATGATTTGGCCGACAGGGTAGGCAGAAATCTGCGGTAGTTTGCTGATGATGCCGCTGTGTACGGTTAGGTGTCGACGTTGAGTGACTGTAGGAAGATGCAAGACGACTTAGACAAAATTTCCAGTTCGCGAGATGAATGGCAGCTAGCTCTAAATGTGGAAAAATGAAAGTTAATGTGGATGAGTAGGAAAAACAATGTTCGAATGCAATATTACTAGTGTCATGCTTGACACAACGAAGTCGGTTGACCCTCCGGTGGGCGCGCCTGCGGCACTTAGCCGCAAGATTTAGTTTTCTGTTAGTATCACAGATAGCATTACAGTTGCGTCCACATCCAGATACGTATTTGTTATTCTCAACAGATGTCACCACTTACTACATTTGCGCGATTCGTGCTTTCTGCAGTTTGGTCGTTTTTGTTGTTTGAAACGTGAGTGTTGCGTTTGCGGTGTGTTTCCCGCTGTGCGCCTTGGATAATAAGTGTTTTCTATACTTCTGTTTTTCTTTTGCATCAAGGCAATCTTTCTTTTTTACACTATTGGCCATTAAAATTGCTACACCAAGAAGAAATGGAGATGATAAACGGATATTCATTGGACAAATATATTATACTAGAACTGACATGTGATTACATTTTCACGCAATTTCGGTGCATATATCCTGAGAAATCAGTACCCAGAACAACCATCTCTAGTCGTAATAACGGTCTTGATACGCCTGGGCATTGAGTCAAACAGAGCTTAGATGGCGTGTACAGATACAGCTGCCCATGCAGCTTCAACACGATAACACAGTTCATCAAGAGTTGTGACTGGCGTATTCTGACAAACCAGTTGCTCGGCCACCAATTACCAGACGTTTTCAATTGGTGAGAGATCAGTAGAATGTGCTGGCTAGAACAGAGTCGAACGTTTTCTGTATCCAGAAAGGCCCGTACAGGACCTGCAACATGCGGTCGTGCATTATCCTGCTGAAATGTAGGGTTTCGCAGGATCGAATGAAGGATAGAGCCACGGGTCATAACACATCTGAAATGCAGCGTCCACTGTTAAAAGTGCCGTCTATGCGAACAAGAGGTGACCGAGACGTGTAACCAATGGCACCCCATACCTTCACGCTGGGTGAAACGCCAGTATAGCGATGACGAATGCGCGCTTCCAATGTGCATTCACCGCGATGTCGGCAAACACGGATGCGACCATCATGATGCTGTAAACAGAACCTGGATTCATCCGAAAAAATGACGTTTTGTCATTCGTGCACCCAGGTTCGTCGTTGAGTACACCATCTCAGCCGCTTTTGACTGTGATGCAGAGTCAAGGGTAACCGCAGCCATTGTCTCCGAGCTGATAGTCCATGCTGCTGCAAACGTCGTCGAACTGTTCGTGCATGTGGTTGTTGTCTTGCAAACGTCCCCATCTGTTGACTCAGGGATCGAGACGTGGCTGCACGATCCGTTACACCCATGCGGATGAGATGCCTGTCATCTCGACTGCTAGTGATACGAGGCCGTTGGGATCCAGCACGGCGTTCCGTATTACCCTCCTGAACCCACCGATTCCATATTCTGCTGACAGTCATTGGATCTCGACCAACGCGTGCAGCAGTGTCGCGATACGACAAACCACAATCGCGATAGGCTACAATCCGACCATCATCAAAGTCGGAAACGTGATGGTACGCATTTCTCCTCCTTACACGAGGCATCACAACGTTTCACCAGGCAGCGCCGGTCAACTGCTGTTTGTGTATGAGAAATCGGTTGGAAACTTTCCTCATGTCAGCACGTTGTAGGAGTCACCACCGGCGCCAACCTTGTGTGAATGCTCTGAAAAGCCAATCATTAGCATATCACAGCATCTTCTTCCTGTGGGTTAAATTTCGCGTCTGTAGCACGTCACCTTTTTGGTGTTGCAATTTTACTGGCCAGTGGTGTATTAGTATATAATGAATATTCGAATCGAATCGAAGTTCCCATATGCAGTTTTCATTAATTTTTACAATCTTGGATATTCATTTGCAACAATATATTACTTTTATAGAAACTCTAATGCTCTACTGATTTATTTTGCCTTTTGTTTTATTTAATGTTACATCGTTGAGCTTCGGTAAATGTGTTTGATTGAATAGATAACACAAAACTGTATACTCCTTTCTTTGTAAAAACTTTGATGTCATGATTTGATTCTATGCAATGTAGTGTATCTGTCGTTTAAATTCTTTGTCCCAATTGGAGGGAGACAAAACTTACTGTATATAATTGTAATTTTGTTTAAATAATTTTTTATTGAAATGGTAATATGTGCAACGGTTCTGTTTTTTTTTTTAATGTTTGTTTGTTGTTATGTAAACTGCTGACCTTCACTTAAGGTTCATAGTTATTTTGTATGTAAAAGGTGTTGTGGTTCCCCTCGGGAACGCGCAAATTGTGGTTGGCCTAGGTAGAAAAGGTGCAACAAGAGTCAGTCGGGGACGAGCTACCAAACTGTGAACTGCCCATTCAAAAGTTGTATATTGTGCTGGTTCCGAGAGAGGCTTTTCTTGACGCTTTCCAATCCTCGGATGGATGGACAAAGAGCTGGAAATATTCTGAAATTGGTATCTATCATCGCCACCAAGAAATGACAGTCCAGCAATTCTACCTGCAAATCCACCTACCAACATGCAGTCGCCACCACATTGCGCAACCACTGTAATGGAACACTATAATAATGCACAGTGAAGGATCAGCTTATTGGATGTGTGAGTGTGCTCAAATATAAGGTAATTTATAATTGAATTTATGTACCTACCTTGATGTTTTTTCTTATGATAACACGTCTGAGGTTCCTCTCCGTTGATTACCGAGTGTCCTTACTGAAAGTACATTAAAGCCCTGTGTTTTGCTAATTAATGCCTCTTGATCATAGTAAAAAGAAAGTTAAAGTTAATGTGGCAAGAGAGAGAGTTAAAGTAAATGGTGCTTGCTGAAAATAATTTTCCTATTAAAACTGCTTATTAATATGTTGTTACCAACTTCAAAATTAAAAGTTTTTAAGACTGAGGCTTATAAAGTTTTGCTTAGTAAATGTTCAAATTACTGCCTGTTGTAAATCGCAGAAGGTGAGTCAGTATCTTATAAATATGTTAATTTTGTGTCTCACTGTAGTAAAAGTGGAAAACTGCAGTTGTGGAAAGTTATATACTCATGCTTGCTATGCACTTGTTTCTTTTTGGTATTGAAAGTGTATTGATAATGTAATAGGATCCACAGGTTATCCTTTATGCTCATGATAAATAACAGTTAATAGAAAGGCCACGATTTATGAAAACAATAATTTCTTTATTTAAAAAAAACAGTGAGAAGTAACCTGTTAGTGAATTCCATTTAACTTTCATTCTAAATAGAAAAGTATTTAGCTGAGAGAGACTTAACCTGTGGCCAGTTCATAATTTTATAATGAACTATATTTACAATTTTATGTAAGCTAGGAAAATGTTTGAAAAGTAATATTGAACCTATGTCCAATTTATGATTCTACAGTGAATATTAATAGTAAAGTTATAAAGACCATTCAGTTTGAATTATCCATGAAAGTAATAGTGTGTATTGTTATCTATTATATTTACGCCAGTAGTTTGTTCTGATCTGTTAACTCCAACCTTAACCTGAACATACTGTATTCAGGTGCCAGAGTTCATTGCACTCGCGTGTGGCAAAGTATAGGTTGTGTTTGTCCGTTAAAGTTACTCATACCTATTTTCTTAAACAAGAGTGTTAATCATTCTCTTGCCTAATTAGGCTGGCGACCGTTTTCTTTATTCTTTATAACAGTGTAGCTAGGTAAAATATTATTTGTTAGTGTTTGAATATTTACGTAATTCTGACTTTCACTTCCGATAAGCCACCTCCGTTAGGTACAACATGGTCAATATAACAAAATTCCTCTCAGAGGGTAACACTGCTCTGCTTCTTCATACTATAATTACATGAATAAGAATAATTTCACTATACGAACTGCCTTCAGCTTTGAGGTTATGGTATAGTAGTAGCAGACGGCAGTATTATAATGTGTTTCATTAGGTCTCATAAAAGCGTGGAAATGGAGAAGAAGAAGGCATTTGACAGGCACCGTCTAACTGTACGTCCTGAAGACTGTGAGATGGCTGGCCGTTGTGGCCGAGCGGTTCTAGGCGCTTCAGTCTGGAACCGCGCGCCCGCTACGGTCTCGCATGTTCGAATCCTGCCTCGGGCATGGATGTGTGTGATGTCCTTAGGTTAGTTAGGTTTAAGTAGTTCTAAGTTCTAGGAGACTGATGACCTCAGTTGTTAAGTCCCATAGTGCTCAGAGCCATTTGAACCATTTGAACTATGAGATGCAGATGGAAGTTGACTAATTTATTCACAATCATAAACAGGAGTGGGAGTTTATGATTGCTCCATTTCATAATGTGTTCCCTTGTTACTTCTTTTCACGTGAATCAGCGCATATAATTAAAACACCCATGGAGGCGATAAAGAATATCGGCTTGTTATAAATTACAATGACGATAATAGACGATTGTAAAGACAACAAATAAATAAAAGATTATTTTTGTAGAGCCCCGCAATGTTATGTTATATCTTCTCCAATAAAATGTAGCGGGCGTTTACATAAAAATTATTTTTCCTTAGGTTAAAAGTGTAATACTAATTGCAGTGCAAAAGCCCCAACGCGCCCGCTGATGGAAGTATGAAAGGCGCGCCCACCGAAGGGTTAAATATCTGGGCTTAACGTAGCAAAGGTATATGAAATTGAAAGAGCATTTGAGGACTGTGGTAGGAAAAGCGAATGGTCGTTTATTGGAAGAATTTTATGGACGAGTGGTTCACCTGCAAGAGGACCGTATAACACTGGTACGCCCTATTCTTGAGACTTCTCGAGTGTTTGGGATCGGATTAAAGGAAGCCATCGAAGCAATCCAGAGGCGGGCTGCTAGGTTTGTTATCGGTAGGTTCGAACCACACATACGCGCTACGGAGATGCTTCGGGAACTCAAATTGGAATCTCTGGAGGACAGGCGACGTTCTTTCCGAGAAACACTACTGAGAAAATTTAGAGAACCGGCATTTGAATATGACTGCAGAACGATTCTACTGCAGCCAACATACATTGCGCGTACGGACCACGAAGATAAGGTAGAGAAATTATGGCTCATACGGAGGCGTACAGACAGTTGTTTTTTCCTCGCTCTATTTTAGAGTGGAACAGGAAAGGAAATGACAAGCAGTGGTACAGGTACCCTCCGCCACGCACTGCGGCGTATCTTTGTAGATGTAGATGTGGATGATTTCTGTTTGGCATTCAATCCATCCCACTTTCCTCCCTGAATGGCCACCATAAATTCTCTCTATGATTCTTTCTTTCTGTCACTGTGTTTATACTCCACATCCAGTGTTTTGAAGAACCATAGATGTTTCTGCATCTCCATAATAATTACTTTGCTGTCCAGACACTCCATTTGACACTTTATAAGATACGACAAGACGACTACAATAACAATGAAAGTCTCTCTAGACAGATACGCCATAAGTAACATCTGCATGTAGACCGTTCTACGAAGTTATACGAGTCTTCCTCAGAGTGCTTTTCAAATCAGTTGCGACACAGCGCGCATACACGTGTGGAGAGAATTAATTTTTCACTTAATGCGTTACACTGTACGAAATAAAATCATCATCAATTCATGTTATAAGGTGCCGGCTGTGATTTTATTATGTATTTATTTATTTATTTATTGTTCCGTGGGACGAAATTAAGGAGAAGTCTCCATGGTCATGGAACGAGTCAATACATAAAATTATAACACGATAGTAGAAACAGATAAAAAGAAATATAAATAACATATTCAGGCGACAATTCGTAAGTTTAAATAAAAAAATCAACAATGTAACACTGGAATTTGCTTAATTTTTCAGCTCTTCCAGGAGCTCCTCGACAGAATAGAAGGAGTGAGCCATGAAGAAACTCTGCAGTTTAGACTTAAAAGTGTTTGGGCTACTGCTAAGATTTTTGAGTTCTTGTGGTAGCTTATTGAAAATGGATGCAGCAGAATACTGCACTCCTTTCTGCACAAGAGTCAAGGAAGTGCATTCCACATGCAGATTTGATTTCTCCTTAGTGTTAACTGAGTGAAAGCTGCTAACTTTTGGGAATAAGCTAATATTGCTAACAACAAACGACATTAAAGAAAATATATACTGCGAGGGCAATGTCAGAATTACCAGACTATTGAATAGGGGTCGACAAGAGGTTCTCGAACTTACACCACACATAGCTCAAACTGCCCGTTTTTGAGCCAAAAATACCCTTTTTGAATCAGAAGAATTACCCCAAAAAATAATACCTTATGACAGAAGCGTATGAAAATATGCGAAGTAGACTACTTTTCGTGTTGAACTGTCACTTATTTCAGATACTGTTCTAATGGTAAATAAAGCAGCATTTAGTTTCTGAACAAGATCCTGAACATGGGCTTTCCACAACAGCTTACTATCTATCCGAAGGCCTAGGAACTTGAACTGTTCCGTCTCGCTTATAATATGCCCATTCTGTCTGATCAAAATATCGGTTCTTGTTGAACTGTGAGTTAGAAACTGTAAAAACTGAGTCTTACTGTGATTTAGCATCAAATTATTTTCCACAAGCCACGAACTGTGTTTGATAGCATGGAGTGGCCTGGTGGTAAACTAGTGCTCTTAATCTGTCGTTCTGGCTGAAAACAGGCAAAAATATAGTAGTAACATCCTTAACCACTGATTCCTATTGTTCCTTCAACACGTCTACTGATGATAGTGTCGTACCCCATAGGTGAAATGGCCACGCTGTGGTTATTTTAAGTAGGAAGTATTTCTGTCCTGAAAACATGTAAAACAATTTCTGTTACCTAGCGCAAAGAAAACAAGAAGCATAGTATAGCATTATTGAGAAAGACACAATGTTTAGCCGTTCCTCATACATTTCTAACTCCACTGCCTGATGCATCTGAAAATAACCTGGTGGTGGTGCGGGGGGGGGGGGGGGGGGGGGGCGGCTCGAAGTAAAAGATTGAATTCAAATCTTTGGATTTATAAAGAGTTACTTTTAAAAGAAGAAAATTTGGACTGCGTAATAAGCAATGTTCTTACGAAATGAAGACTAGACAATAACTTAGCAGACAAAATGATGAGCATAGGAGGGGGAGGGTGGCGAAGCGTCTATGGGAACAACGGAAAGGATTGTATAAGCTTGTGCGTGATCCAACATGCTGTAACAGGTATAAGCGTGGCTGAGCGCGAAGAAGAAGAGAGTTGGTATTACTCATTAACATAGATTAAAGGGATTGATTAACTTACATATTCTTAAGCGATTTCCACGGGACAAGAGCAGAACTAGAGTAAAATGGATACGAACGAAGATATTGGTGAACCTAAAACGGGGCGGTGGAAATAATTTATCTTACGAAACACGTGGCAAAGGTCGCAGGTATTCGGAAAGATTTTGGTAGAAAGAATAGTGACTTCGAGCAAGCTGTGACTGCGACCTAACCAGTAGTGCGCCAGCAAGCAGCTGCATTGCGTCTGACCGCCACTGCCTCCGGGCACAGCTGCTCAGCGTGTCCCCAGCGGCCAACAGCATCTCCAACACGTCCAGACTACAGTTCGCCCTGTCTTCCACTACCCAGCGTTCGCTCCTCAACACTCCCCAGAGGACGCACCTTCTGGCGCGCATTTCGGCCAATCACGGGCCTAGATTCCTGGCGCAACACAATGGTCCAATCCGCTCGCGTCGAAAGGCGTGCCCTACAGACCCCTTGTTCCTCCGTTTTAAGTGACAGTTTTTCTAGATAGAACTGGAAGCTTCTATTACGAACTTCCTGCAACCAATAGAAATACTTGTCCACGAATTCAGCGCGAAATGTCGTTCCACCTTCGCGGTCTACGTCACGTACGCCAAGACAGAGATGGCTGGCGTCCTCTGCCACCATTTCTCTCCGGTGTTCTTCGATCCCTATCACCCCCCCCCCCCCCCCCCCCCCGCCCCCCTCCCCCACTGTTGCCCTGTGCGTTCCAACGTCTCAGCCTTCCCTTTATAAGCTCAGAGAGAGAAGAAAATTCGTCTTTGCCTACAGCAAAACTATCATGACGGACTTCATGCAAGCCAGGGAGTGTTCATGAAATAGAGGTTGCTTATCATATACGGAAAGTTAGATTAAATAAAAAACATACCCAACAGATCTCTTCCTTTAGGCATTGATCCAAGTAGAATATAATGAAGATGCCATATAAAAATGATAAAAGACAGCACCTAGTTGGCAGGAGAATATTGAAAGATTTACTCAAATGAAAGTACGTCTTTCAATGTAAATAACGCAAGATACTGTAAGTGGGCTGCTTCAGTGTTGGCAGCGCAGTGTAGCGCTCTGCATCGCATCTCTAACTGCGCTTTCTTTGTAAGAGACTCTACGGCTTGTTGGACTCGTTGTTGGAAGTTAATCGCCAGTAGTGTTGGGCAGTTGGAAGTTAGTCGCCAGCAGTGATGGAAGTACTGTTGGGCAATTGGAGGTGAACAGCCAGCAGTGATGGATGTCAGATGTGAGAAGTTAGTACTGATGGAGGGTAGAGGTCTGAAGTGTCAGCGTAGGCTAACGATCTGTACATGTTCGACTTGGAGATTGAATATTATTCATGATTATATAACTTTGTACTAGATGGCAATGACGATTTATACTCGTAAATGATGAGGTAAGAAATATGTGAAAGTAAATACAGAAAGCATGCTTAGATACAATTTTTCTTTGTGGGAATAAATATTGAAATAAGAAGAAAAGATCTGTGGGAAAACGAAGTTTTGATTGGAAATGAAGTGTCACAAGTGCTGCCGTACCAAATGTTACACTGAAATAAACCCTGTCCTTTCCTTTCGTATTATTCCGCTATGGGTTTATGTGTACCCTTGTGTATCTGTGTTCTTCCTGTCTCTGTGTATTTACCTGATAAGATTAATTGAATTTTTCTCTTCTAGTACTATGATGAGGAATACTGTTACCCTCAAATCTAAAATATTCTTTACTTTGGAAAGATGTTTAGACATTGTTTATTCTGTTCTGTTTTCTTTTAATGCTCATGTGTCAAGTTAATATTTCAATGATATTCTCATTTTTCATTTATTTACTTATGTCACAATTCATGGAATACTCACGTATATGCTTATTTCTATTCCTTTGTAAAGCCTGTATTACTGTAAATATTATCTGTATTATTATGTTCCTTAATGATGTTTTCTGTACCTTTGCAATTGTATTCTTATGCTGTAAAATTGTAAATTGTATAGACACCAATTCTTCAAATTAAGTAAATAGTAGGGATTCATTTTGCTGCACACATTTCTGTTGGTCATACAGTATGTGTAAAATCTCAGAGGCTAAATGACTGTGTTAGCACTTGTACATGTGTTGATAATTCAGCAAGGGACTAGTTAACAGCATTGCTGGTTCTAAGGACATTACAAAAAAAAAAAAAAAATAGTGAGTGCACAAGACTTGCTTTATTATCCGCAAGAATCTTCAATTGTAATTGCGCATCCGCACAGTCGCAATGGATGGCTGCTGACCATCTCTACTGGGACTAAAGTGGGTCTGTATCCTTGGTGGCCCGCTACTACCATAATCTCAACAAGAAATACTGTGGGTCTGCTCTGTGGTGACCTACTAACTCTACCAATATTCTTCAAGACTTCGACTGACTCTGCTGTGGGTTTGGTCTGTTGTGGCCCATTACCAATATTCATGCCAAGGTGTTTCCGTTGGGAGGACAACACTGCTTCAAGACTGCATGGTGATCGACTACTTGCTTGTGCATTTTCTTTTACTGCTCAAACTTTGTGCATAAAACTATCATAGACTGCTACTCTGATGTATGATTAGGACTGTCTTTAGGAACTGTGACGACAATATTTGCTTTTTACCAACAGTGCATTAATAATTGTGTGCATTTGATCTATTTAATATTGTTAATATAAAAAGTTTTAACAAATTGAGCCTGGCCACTGCCCAAAATAATTAGTAAATTTTTTGTGGGGAGCAGGGGGCTATGTAGTGGGCTGCTTCTGTGTTGGCAGCGCTATGTAGCGCTTTGCATTGGATCTCTGACTGTGTTTCCTTTGTAAGAGACTCTGTGGATTGTTGGACTCGTTGTTGGAAGTTAATCGCCAGTAGTGTAAGGCAGTTGGAAGTTAGTCGCCAGCAGTGATGGAAGTGAGGTTGGGCAGTTGGAGTCGAATAGCCAGCAGTGATGGATGTTAGATGTGAGAAGTTAGCATTGATGGAGGGTAGAGGTCTGAAGTGTTAGCGTAGGCTAACGATGTGTACATGTTCGACTTGGATATTGAAAATTATTCGTGATTATATTTCTTTGTACTAGATGTCAATGACGATTTATACTCGTGTTTGAACTGGATGTCACATTATTAAGGTAAAAAATACATATCTGGTTTGCAACAAAATCTTTCCTTTGCTAATCATATGCCTATTAGTATTTAGTGGCTTTAGTAGTTAGAATCTTTTATTTAGCTGGCAGTATTGAAGTTCGCTGTATTGCAGTAGTTCGCGTAATGAAGATTTTTAGAGGTAAGTGCTTAATGAAATGTATAGGTTATTTGTTAGAATTTCTTTTTATTCAGGGCCATTCTTTTGAACTAATTGTTTGAAGTCAGGTTATCTTTTCTTTGAGCAGTCAGATTGCGTTGCGCTAGAATATTGTGGGTCAGTGTTGACATGATAAGAAAAAGTAAAGAGAAAGTAGGCTCAGTACGTTCAGTTTTACTCAGCTGTTTCAGAATTAAATAGCGTAGAAGCTTCAACCTCCCATTTCATTCAGCAATAGAAGCAGACAAGAATTTTAATAAAGAAGTTGCAATACGTACACAATCACAATTCAGGTAAATCAGCGGTCGCTACACCGCGCTGCTAAGTACACTGACGGTAAAAAATCGCAGCGCCGAGAAGGAGTTGTGCGATATAAACGAAAATTGATAGGCATATTTCTACACCTGAAAAATGATGTCTATTCAGATTTGGCGCCAGTGCATAAGAGTGGCGCTACTAGCACCGCTATGGGTATGTAAATCAAGTTTGCTTTAAATACTCGCTGTAACGGTCTTCAGCGTTAGTTACCTTTGAGATTGGACGTGGTGAGTTTATGGTAGCCAAGAATGCTTTTAAGGCAACAAAGACGCCATTATCAGCAACTCACTGAGTTTGAACGAGGTCGTGGAGTAGAGCCACTAGAAGCTACATACTCGTTCTGCGATAACGCAGAAGGACTTGTCAGGGCTGTAACCATTGTACACGACTGCTGGCAGTGGTGGTCATGAGAACGTACTGTCAACAGAAGACCAGGCTCCGGACGGGCACAGTGGCTAGCACACTGGACTCGCGTTTGGGAGAACGACGGTACAATCCCGCGTCTGGCCATCCTGATTTAGGTTTTCTGACATTTCTTTAAATCACTCCAGGCAATTGCCGAGATGGTTCCTTTGAAAGGGCACAGCCGACTTCCTTCCCTGTCCTTCCCTAATCCGATGAGACCGATGACCTCGCTGTCTGGTCTCCTGCCCCAATCAACCCAACCCGGACGGCTACATGGAACTGGCGAGAGTTAAGACTATTCTATTCGGCGTATGGCCCTGTTGCATCGTAATGCATCTGCAGCAGCAATTTGAGCAGCAGCTAGCACCACAGTGACTCAACGACCTGTTACAAATCGCTTACTTCAAGGACAGTACCGAGCCAGACGCCCAGTAGCATGGATTCCACTGATCCCAGACCACTTCCATTTGCGACTTCAGTGGTGTCAAGAGAAAAGCGCATTGGAGGGAGGGCAGGGTGCAGGTCTGTTGCGTTTTCTGATGAAGGCTGGTTCTCCCTCGATGCCAGTGATTGCCGGGTGTTGGATAGGAGGAGGGCGGGTGATCTGATCCCCTGCAGTCAACCTGCCTGAGCCCTAGCCACACTGGACCTTCAACTGGAGTTTTGGTCTGTGGTGCCATTTCGTGTGACAACAGAAGCACTCTCGTGGTCATCCCGAGCACCCTGATTGCAAATTTATTCGTCAGTCTGATAATTCGACATGTTGTGGTGCCATTGATGAATAGCGCTCCTAGGGTTGTTTTCCAACAGGATAAAGTTCGCACATAACGCTGTCGTAACCCAACATGCTCTACAGAGTGCCGGCATGTTGCCTTGGCGTGCTCGATCATCATATCTGTCTCCAAACGAGCACATATGGGACATCATCGGACAACAACTACAGCGTCATCCACAAACAACATCCCTGTATTGACCGAACAACTGCAACAGGCATGGAACTTGTAACGGGACATCCTCCTCTAGCATTACTTTTCCTCAACAGTAGTTGTCGAGACCAGTATAATTTTTCGAATTTTAGACAGATCAGTATTATCTCAGTTGCTTTTCTGAAAAATTTCATATAATTTTATACATAGTACGTTATATTGCAACCTAAAATTTACGAAAAAGAATTACTTTATAAATTATTTCAGTTTCGTTGTTGTAATCGGCAAGTATTAGTTCTGAATGTACAGTTAAAACTATTTTTTTTGAAACAATTGAAATTACGAATTATTTGGCAACTTAAAATTTCTGTTATTAATTAAAATCAAATGGGTTCAAATGGCTCTGAGCACTATGGGACTTAACATCTGAGGTCATCAGTCCCCTAGAACTTAGAACTACTTAAACCTGACTAACCTAAGGACATCACATACATCCATGCCCAAGGCAGGATTCGAACCGGCGACCGTAGAAGTCGCGCGGTTCCAGACTGAAGCGCCTAGAACCGCCCGGCCACACCGGCCGGCTGTTATTAGTTACTTAATCCTGTACTGTTTGCTACGTTTATTTCTGGATTCATTTATGAAGTAATAATCGAAATTACTAATATAATGAAAACTAGTCGGAATTTCTTTGTTAAGAAAAACGGCAAACCTTTGGAATATTGTTATATACGCAGAATGGGAGAGTTGTAAGCTTGCCTGTGATCAAACGTATTTCTGTATAATAAGTGCGAACAATGTAATTTTGGTGTTGTTAATGTGAAAAATCAAACTACTATATGCTCTGCTAAAATGCGAGAAAATCAGTTGGGAACGTATTTACGTAAAAATGCTGTAACAACAATCTTCCACTTTACTTAGTTCAAACCAAACGTGAGGACCTGATGTTAGATTTTCAACTTAAGGAATCAGATCCCTAGCCAAGAAGAACTGGAGCCATCTCAGCATGACAAGCTAAGTAAACTTGAAAGTTTATTGTAATCTTCACTCCTCTCAAATCTTCATAAAAGACTTTTCTTATTAATTACTTGGAATGGGCATTGTGTGCTGTGGACAATAGATGGAAGAAGAAAGGAGGGCGGAGATTACAAACTCCAGCCCACAAACTGACATCCGGCACCTGTACAACACAATGCAAGCACGTTTGTACGCTTGCATTCAACATTTTGACGGTTACACCGGTTATTAACGTACGAGCATTTCTCATCTGCGATAGCTTGTCTCGCGGTTACATTAACCTGTAATCTTGCAATGTTAATCACGCAAATATGCTGCCAAGAGAAAAATATTCACGGAATTTCATTACTCTACATTATTTACCTCTTGATGTTGCGATTTTTTCCGTCAGTGTATGTAATAGTTTCTGGCATCCCGCACGGCTGTTCTTCCTGGAACACCGCTTCACCCATACACACCATAAAAACACAGTACGTTTCCCGCACATGTGGTCAGCGCCCAAAGGAGGAAGGGGGAAGAAAAAAAAAAGCAGATCGAATGCACCCCAGCGTGTTAGCGTCTTGCGATGTGCGGAAATGCGTGGGCGTACAGCGTGCAAAAATGCATCGTGTGGCCTGTCCCATTAAGCAAAAAGTGGTCTATAATGTCGCCGTGAATCCCAGCACGAACGTTCGTTAAAAAACGCTTTCGTGTGGCCGTAGGTGAAGACTTTGCAACGCTGTTTACTTTTCAGACCGTACCGTCTGCAGTTCGTCTATACCGTACCGTCTGCAGTCGTTCTATAGCCGGAGCCTTCAATTTTGCGTCACAATGCAGGGAGCACTTGAGTATGAACGTTTAGCCTCCAAGCTTATATTCAGCGACGAAACTCTCTTACATTTATCTGGAAAGGTGAGGGTGTGGGGCACTGAAGATCCTCATGAAATTCTAACCCATAAACGAGATTTGCGTAGGTTAATGTTTTCTGTGCAGTCTCGCAGACGAAGCTTTATGGACCGGTTTTCTTCTGCAAGAAGACTGTAACGGGTACCTCTTACCTCGATGTGTTGCAATAGCGGTTGTTTCTGCAACTGACTGCTGTTTCCGAGAATTTCATCTTCCAACGAGACGGGGCACTCTCTCACTGGAACACATATTTTCGTCGCTACATAAACGACGACCTTCCTTATCGCTGGGTTGGGCGTAGTGGTGAAGATGATGTGGCTCTTTTCATTCGGACTTTGGAGATTTGTTCAGTTTTAGCGAGTTCAGCTATTTCTCAATATCACGGACATTACTATCTGTATCACTCATCTTTACGGTGGACGGAGTGGCCGAGCGGTTCTAGGCGCTACAGTCTGGAACCGCGCGACCGCTACTGTCGCAGGTTCGATCCTGCCTCGGGCATGGATGTGTGTGATGTCCTTAGGTTGGATAGGTTTAAGTAGTTCTACGTTCTAGGGGACTGATGACCTCAGAAGTTAAGTCCCATAGTGCTCAGAGCCATTTGAACCATATGATAATTAATTGGGGTAATATCCCTGAATTTTAATTTTTAAAGGGACATTTGAAAACGCAGTTCAGATTTCCTGCTTTTGCTGTACTACCCTCCATTTAAATCCCTGTCTGATACATGAATTTGGACACTTAACTTTGGTATCATTAGCGGCCTTTACATATGACCAGGATTTCTTTAGGGTTTCTAAGATATCCCTCGACGACATTCTGCTACAGTGCTCTTTAAAGATTCGGATGTATTCAACATCTGATTCGACGAATACACTGATTTATTGAATACACTCACAATACAACACGCGAAGTAATTCGTAACACGTCCTTGTCGAGGCGAATGCCGCTGGACCCCAAACAGAACAAGCCAGTTTAATCAAAATGTCCGAGGATCCGAAGCCAAGTGGTACGCAATCGCAAAGTCCTTCACTGTCGTAGTGATGTAGGTATCGAACCCCACAGATGACGGCAGGTTTCAGTTCAGACGATGTCACTTACTACTTGGTCACGCGATGTGCTCTTGCACGCCACATGCAGGTCCGTCTATAATGACCACGCACTGTAGCTGAGGGCATCACTTCATGTGTGACGACTGTGTCTTGCAAACGCCTACTAGTGTGGGTTGCGATTTGGCAGCGATTGGGCTGTCTTGTTATCGATATCTTTAACGGAGCCTGACACACCGATATGCCGGGATGCAAGATATTCCACAGCCAATTGACTGGACGGTCATATGGATGCTTGAAGATGGAGTTATACAGCTCTCAAATCGATGATAGACTGCCTGACAAAATAAGTGAATAACCAGAAGACATGGTCGCATGTCAACATCTTGTAATTTCCTAACATACAGGTCGTGCAGGGTACGGTGGCCGATGGGCAGTGACTCAGTTTCCGTCCAAAGTATTGGGCGAGTTCATTCGTTTGTTCAGAAGGGGAGAGCGACAAGCGTTTGGCACCTTTCGGCCGGTCGGCGATGACAGAATCGATGCGCACGCCCTGCTTTCTCTGTCAAACGATTTTAAAGAAACTATTCGGTAAAATATTTCATTTTTGCTTTTGCTGTAGCTTTATACGTCAGGTTCATTATGATGTGCCGATCATTTCGTTAATGGCCATAGTTATTGTGATATTTACGTGGAAGTAAGACACTGCGCGAAATTCGAAAAAGTTTGCAGTGAAAACAGGGGTCGCTATGATTTTGCGTTTGGTGCGTATTACGTAATACGTTGTTTCGTATGAAATTTATCTATCATATTGAATATTTCTTTGGACTTGGGTGGAGATCTCTATCTGTCACCAGGCGGTTCTGACGTAGCACGCTCATTTGCGATCGCACCGCACCAGCGATAAAGCCTGAGTGAAATATCATCAACATTCCTCATATTTCATGAACGGCGTGAGAGATCGAAATGAGATTTTGACAAATGATAGCACACAAAGGAAACCGTATTTTGCCGTATGGTTATTATGCAAAACTTCATTATCTTCCGTGTTATTCCACTAACTATAGGCATTTCCGGTGAAAGAAAATTTTTAACGGCCATCGATAGCTGGTGAAACGAGAAATACTATGGGTTTTGGAACAACATAAGTGAAGTCAACACACGTTTATTTTGTACCGAGGATGTGCTTTTTCATAAGACGCTGACCTTACTTTTCCTTAGTTCCTCACTTAATAAACCACTGTTTGAGAATTCTCTCTCAGTTGGTGTCTGTACAACATGTTAGTGTGGTGAGACTGTGTAAACTCTGCTGAGTTTTGGCAAAGGAAGGAAATTTTATCACGGCAACAAGAGAAATATGTAGGTTTGATT
Source organism: Schistocerca americana (assembly GCF_021461395.2). NCBI lineage: Eukaryota > Metazoa > Arthropoda > Insecta > Orthoptera > Acrididae > Schistocerca > Schistocerca americana. The sequence continues at coordinate 849,985,933 of NC_060121.1, forward strand.
CAAAATTCCCCACTCATGACACTTCTCTGAAATTTACAAATGATTAACAAACTAGGCGAAACTAAATCGCTGCATTTTCGGCGGAATTCTTTTTAGATACTATTCAAAGAACAGGTGAGAGCCTTCAGTTTAGAACGGCACCTCCCCTCCAGCGCTTGGCATTTCCCCTACAGCGCCTGCCCGCAACCCCCACCACTACCGCTCTCCCCATGCCTGCTCTCCTGTCTGTGCATCTACTGGTCATGGTATTCTGTGTGTACATCATCTTCGGGTATGTTGATGATTAGAGTAGCAGTTCTCTGTAACAGGGAGAACAGACACAGGGGGTATTAGTTATGTTTGTGTTTAATGGTGTTATCAAGTACGACAGGGTACATAACGCATGTGAACAGCATCAGATGAGCGCTCACTGTGAAGGACATGGAGATGCTGCATACTCGTATGAGGCAGCGTTGTCAGCACCTGACAAAGTTTGAAAGGAGCCTATTTGTGGCTGAAACGTGCAAGATCCAGATTTGTCAGGGATTCAGATGTGACAGTGTTGAACTGCATGGGAACGTGAAAGCAGGAACACTCGTCATCAAGATTCCAGTCAACCATGTGCGTCCACCACTAGGGAGGATCGTCGCATTGTGCACCAAGCACATCGTAACCACTTCACATCTGCACCTGTCATCCAAAAACAAGTAATAGACTTGTCGTGACATTCTGTGTTTTCCCTCACTACTGCTCAAGGCTATCAGCAGTCCACCCTGATGGCTGAGTGGTAAGCGTGACAGATTGCCGTCCTACGGGCCCGGGTTCGATTCCCGGCTGGGTCGGGGATTTTCTCCGCTCATGGACTGGGTGTTGTGTTGTCTTCATCATAATTTCATCGCCATCCGCCACGCAGGTCGCCAAGGCGGCCTGACCTGCCCCGTAAGAGGCCTCACAGCCAATGACGCCAAACACTCATTTCATTTCCAAAGCTATCAGCATCTGGGTGTGAACAGTGGTAGATGAGTGCTCACTGTGAGGGACATGGAGATACCACGTACTTGTATAAGACAGCGTTATCAGCACCTGACAAAATTTGAAAGGGGCCAGGAAGAATGGACCGCTGATGAATGGTGTCACATTATATTGAGTGATCAATTGTTGTTCTGCACTTCCCTGGATAATCATAGTGGAGTACACAGGCGATCCCCCCCCAGACCCATTCTTATGATTTTTAGGAGAGACGCAACAGCATAGAATCCTTGTGTTATGATGGTTCAAATGGCTCTGAGCACTATGGGACTTAACATCTAAGGTCATCAGTCCCCTATAACTTAGAACTACTTAAACCTAACTAACCTAAGGACATCACACACATCCATGCCCGAGCCAGGATTAGAACCCGCGACCGTAGCAGTCCCGCGGTTCCAGACTGATGCGCCAGAACCGCTCGGCCACTCCGGTCGGCTGGTGTTATGTTACGGGGTCAAGTAGGTATAACTTCAGGTCACGGCTGGTAGAGTTGAAGGAACTTTGATGGCACAACGGTATTTCATGGACATCGTGCGTCATCATGTGCTATGTCTCGTGCCACATATTGTGGTATAAGTTTTCAGGAGGACAACACTCGTCCACACATGGCACATATCTGAACTGTCTGTGTGATGCTGAGGTACTCCGGTGGCCAGCCACATCTGCCCCTTCCCAACCGAATCAGCGCACGGACCCAGGCGAGACAGGTGCAACGTCATATTGGTAAATAGGTCAATATTGCCAAGTTATTTGTAAATTCGTCTCGATTTTGTAATCATTGAAATAACGTTACACAACATCTCAAACCCATGAATTTTCATTTCGTTCCGTGCTATACTTCACTGTGCTTCAGTTTTTGTCAGATAGTGTATACTGTAAGTACAAACAGTAAAAGTAAAGACAGCTGACAAGATATGTCAGACATGTATCACTTATAAACACAGGCGGACCTACAAGAATTTCATTTGGCAAAATGGATCACTCGAAAATCATCTTCATAGACTTTGCATGAGCTGTACTTAAGTGGAAGTTAACTGTCGATTGACACTTCTAGGAATCTGCGTGTTTTCATATTAAAAGTAAGCCACAATGGGATGCATAATGCCTGTTTACCATAGATTATGTAACTAGACACGCTTGAAAACAACCTACTTGCTCTTTAAACCTGGAAATGGCTCTCTTCTGTCCAGTTGGTTCACACTGAGGTACACGAAGGCACCATTTACGTGCTTAAAGAGTTGGAAATACGTGCACCGCGCAATATATTTTTTTACTTTTAATGAGCAGTTTTTAGTGTACTTAGTTACATTTTCTGAAGAGTTTCATCTTCAGAACGACATTTTAGGCCTTGAATAGATAGCTCACGGTATTTAAAGCTACCGTGTGAATTTAATTTAATGCAAAGCTAACTGTTGACTGTGATAACAACTTCTCATCTCTGTATCTATTTTGTGAATAGTAAATGTTCATTCTAGTTTCTGGCAATCGGACGAGTAAACAGAGGTTCATTACATCATATATGTGCAGATGCGGATGCAAAAACCGAGAGCACTGTACTAACCACTGAAGTAAACAAATTATTATAATAATGAAATACACAGATCAGTCAGAACATTATGACTACCTACCTACAGCCGGTATGTCCATCTTTGGTACCGATAACAGCGGTGACGCTTCGTGGGATGGAAGCTATGAGGCCATGCTACGTCGTTGGACGGAGTTGGCACCACATCTACACATACAAATTACCTAATTCATATAAATTTTGGGGAGGAGGGCGATGAGCTCTGACCCCACGTTCAATGACATCCCAGATGTATTCAGACGGGTTCAAATCTGAAGAGTTGAGGGCCAGCACATAAGCTGGAACTCTCCACTGTGTTTCTCGAACCACTGCATCACACTCCTGGCCTTGCGACATGGCATATTATCTTGTTGAATAATGCCGCTGCCGTTGGGAAACATGATCACCATGAACGGGTGTACACGGTCTACAACCAGTGTACTATACGAGGTGTGGCTAGAAAAAAACCGGACTAGTACTGGTGAAACAATAAAACGAATGCAATAAGGCTGAAAGTCGCGTGGCCTGTCACGTGACTCTCGCTCCGCCTACTGCTCGAGTTTCATCTGCCTCCTGCACTCAGTCTGCCCGTGGCGTCTGTTTTAAGTAGTTGACGTTTTGTCTGTGCGTCGGAAAATGTTGAGTGTACAGAGAGAACAGCGTGTTAACATCAAATTTTGTTTCAAACTAGGAAAATCTGCAAGTGAAACGTTTGTAATGTTACAACAAATGTACGGCGATGATTGTTTATCGCGAACACAAGTGTTTGAGTGGTTTAAACGATTTAAAGATGGCCGCGAAGACACCAGTGATGACACTCGCACTGGCAGACCATTGTCAGCAAAAACTGATGCAAACATTGAAAAAATCGGTAAACTTGTTCGACAAGATCGCCGTTTAACATTCAGAGCAGTGTCTGAGTTAACAGGAGTTGACAAGGAAAGTGTTAGGCAGATTCTTCATGAAAGTTTCAACATGAACAAAGTGTGTTCAAAAGTGGTTCCAAAGTGTCTCACAATTGAACAGAAGGAACGCCGAAGAATGATTGGTTCTGACATCCTGGAAAACATTGAAAGTGATCCCACCTTCTTACAAAATGTTATTACTTGCGATGAATCGTGGTTTTTTACTTACGATCCCGAAACTAAACGCCAATCGATGCATTGGAAAACTCCTGGTTCTCCACGACAAAAAAAAGCACGAATGTCAAAATCGAAATTCAAGGCAATGATGAATGTTTTTTTTGACATCAAAGGGATTGTGCACATTGATTGGGTACCAGAGGGACAAACAGTGAATCAGCATTACTACATTAGCGTCCTGGCTACCCTACGTAAGCGAGTACGGAGAAAACGGAACGATTTGTGGAGAAAAAAGTCATGGATCCTTCACCAAGACAATGCCCCAGCTCACAGTGCGTTGTCAGTGAAGACGTTTTTGGCAAAACACACCATTCCCATCTTAGATCATCCACACTACTCACCTGATTTGGCCCCCTGTGACTTTTTTCTTTTCCCTAAAGTCAAGTCAACTTTGAAAGGAACTAGATTTGAGACTGTTGAAGCAGTAAAAGAAAAAGCGACGGAAGTAATGTATGGACTTACCGAAAATGATCTGCAGCATTGCTATGAACAGTGGAAAATTCGTATGGAGCGGTGTAGAGACCGAGGAGGAGAGTACATTGAAGGAGATAACATGAAATTGTAAATAAATGTTTTTTCTAGCATCAGTCCGGTTTTTTTCTAGCCGCACCTCGAACTCCCTGGCCTTGTACGAGCTCCACTGGACCCATGGGTGCCTACGTGTTTGTTTCCCAAAGCATAGCCGAACCACTGTCAACTTGTCTCCGTTCAAAGTACTGGTGTTAAGGTGCTGTTCCCCTGGCAGGCGACGGATAGGCGCCTTCTTATCGGCATGATGAAGACTGTATCGGGACCATGCAACGCTCTGCCACTGCGTCAACGCCCAGTGTCAATGGATACGTCCCTATTTCAGGCGTAGTTGCCGATGTCGCGGTATTAACACTGCCACATGCATGGGTCGTTGGCTGCGCAAGCCCATCGTTAGTAATGACTGGTGCACTGTTTCTTCAGACACACTTTTACTCTGCCAGCTTTAAAGTCTGGTGTTAGTTCCGCCACAGTTCGCCGCCTGTTCTGTTTTACCAGTCTACCCTGCCTACGACGTCCGACATCGGGTAACGAGGGATGGCTACCCAACCATACGACGTCTGGACGTGGTTCGCCTTGGTTTCGCCACATGTTGAAGACACTCACCACGGCACTCCTCGAACACCCGACAAGTTGTGCAGTTTCCGAAATGCTCCTGCCAAGCCTCTGGGCCATCACAGTCTGCCCTCGGTCAAGCCCAAATAGATCGCGCGGCTTCCTCATTCCACACACCGCCAGCACGCTCCCTGATACTACAAGCACCGTTCGTGTGTGTGACTAGCATTCATTGCAGGCATTCCTCGCCAGGTGACTGCTATCGCCTGGACGGGTTTATATCGATCTTAGGTCGGTGGTCATAATGCTCTGGCTAATCATTGTATATTACTAGTTTCATTACTGTTATTAAAATCCTAGACATCTGCGGCATGTGAAACGTGACGGAGATGGAAAGTTATATTTTGTATTTGGTGGGCGGGGGGGGGGGGGGGGGGGGGGGTGGCGCTTCGGGGGGAAGAGGGGGTGAGACAGAAGAGAGACAGCTAAAATCTGTGACCCTCTCAGACCCAAGCAATGGATCGGCGCCAGGATACACGGAAGGCTATTGAAGTGAATTGTGTGCTTAAGCCAACCTGTGCCCTGCATCCTGTACTTGTAGGAAACTACAGAGTGATCAAATTACAACTGGTACAGAAAACATTTCATGCACCTTAAGAAAGGCTATCCAACTTTTATGCACAGTCGCGTATAAAGAAATTGGCTTGCCATATGTTACTGATGTCTTCCCTACACGTATCACGTCGTCATCTTCATAGTACTCGTAACCTATAGTTTTCTTTGACTACTAGCCACCTACTGGCTCACTCCAACGTCTCGAAATCGCGCGCTTCTGTATAACAGAGGTTGTCCAACCGCTGGCGCTGAACTGTAACTTCCAGAACCTTCTAGAACGGTAGCGATATCACAGCCAACGGAAATGGGCTGCTAATATCGATCGGTGTCGACAGGTCTAACCTTCTGTGATGCGACAGTACTCTTGCAACGCCTTGTTCTGGAAAAGGTAAGCGTGAAAAGATTTGTGATAAACTAAACGCATGTTTCCTCATGGCACTTACTTCTACTTCAACTGCTACAATTAAAATAGCCGTCGATAATTCTATCTTTCATATTCCGTTTGTTAGTAACTACACCTGTAATACCTCTACACAGTAAAAACAATTGCTACAGTTTTCCCACCTACGTCTGCTGTTACAGTCATTTTCACGTATGACTTGGCCGAAACAAGTAACATCTCTGACTCCAATAAGCAGCTCGACACATTGACATTTCAGTCCCGGGATTATTACGGCCTCCCCAAGAAATTCACGCCCCAACAAATCCGACACCGTGATAAAGAAAAAGAAAATGAAGTAAAGCTGGCTCTGCTGCGCAGCAGAAATAATGCAGAATGCTTTCAGCGCCTTCGAGAAAGGATTTTAAGCTTTTTGTTAAAGTCGTCAGTAGATGTGGGGGTGTACGGCCTAAAATGCTTTCTCGTTCCACATCTGTTGCGCTGGACGGTCATGGATTTCCCTTAGAGCACATATGCTTCCTCGTATGGATCTTGTAGCATGTTCATTACCATGGAAAGTAGAAGGCTTCCATGAGAAACTGATATGCACTTAAATGAGTACCCCTGAAATCACCGTAAACAGCGTGGTAGATGTCGTTTGACTCATTCTTTTCTCAGAATGCAGAAAGAGAAACACGAGACTACGTCTCGACACGCACTGTAGTGTTTCTTTTTTCCTCCAGATCTGGTAGTGTAAGACATTTTATTTGGCGTAGGTTCTTAGACCCCAGAAATCAACAAATACGGAATAACAGATTACGCTATAACCATTTGAAATTCTGGAGTCATCTCTTCTGATTTTTCTGTTTCCGCTTCTATGCCAGCCACCCGAACAAATTTCTTTTGTTATGAGAACTTACTATTTCGAAACCATTGCTTAGATACTAGTGCTTCCTCACGTGGTTTCATATAGCACACTATTTCTGTAAAAAGTTCGCCTATTTCTGCCTCACAAACATAAATTCCTTCTGTTGTTTCTTCCTGTTGACGTTTCTCTTAAATTTTCGTTTGTCCCTACGGAAGACGGTCTAGATTTTTCTCCATTTCCTTTTTCCTCTTTGTCTTCCTAGATAATTCAGGAAAAGTCGATGTTAAGTGCTCTTAATTCTTTAATCGTCGGCCTTATTTTAACCATATGTCTTCCGTGTTTTCTTTCTTCTTTTCCGATTTCTCGCTTACCTTTTGCTTCTCCCCATTCTACTTCTCTTTCTCGTTTTTGCTCTCTGTTTTGCCTTTTCCTTCTCCCTCTATCTCACTTTCTGCTCTTTCTCTTTCATTTTCTGCCTGTCTCTCCCTATCCTATACTGCTCTCTCCATTTCCTTCTCTGCCTACCAATACCTCTCTCTTACTGTCACTCGCTATCAATTTCCTTCCTTTTCTCCTTCTTTTCTCCTTTCTTCCTTTCCTTGTTCTCCTCCTTCGCTTTTTTCTCTTTCTCTTTTATTTTCCCCTTTTCTCCTAATCCTTTCTTTTACATTTCTCTGTCCACCTTTCGTGTTTTTCATCTATCGTTAGCTTAATGCAGCTGAAGATTTTATGATTATTTCACTGGCTTTCCACTGCATTCTTTATCTTTCACTGTTCCCACAAAAAATAAAATTACAATAACAACAGTAAATCAACAGAAACTGAAGCATAGTAAATATCGCAGCTGCTTATTTCACGTCAAAGCAGTAGACCCTCCACGCAGATTCCAATAGTATTAAAGAGAAAATAGCATACGTATGCCCAACGATTGCTCATAACTGTGTCGTCCTAAGCCACTGGGGGCCCTGGGTTCGGTGTGGGGCGGCGGTGGGGTGGGTGGAGTGCTGTGGCCTATTGTGGGGTTGTGATCCACTGAGGGTTACGATGGGACGAAGCCTCTCCGTCGTTTCTAGGTTCCCAGTTACACACACATACACACACAGTAAACATGACTACATAGTAGTAATTAGAAAAGTCTTCATTGAACAAAAAAAGCATATGAACATGTGGTGAAGTTAACAGTCAAGTGAAACACCGGTGAGCGCAAAGCCGAACCTGCCAAGATATCAGAAAATTATAGTTCACAATCGACAAGAAGATTAGTGGAATGTGGGATCGCATGATCAGCATATGCGTTATGGGTACTTGAACGTTCTATGGCAAGACGAAGACTTCCAACAGAGCTCTATCAGAACAAGGGGTACCATTCCACGTGCACACAACCGAGCAAAGTTAAACAAAACTACATAAAATGTAAATGAAATTGAGATTGCGTAACGCCAGACTGAAAGAAAACAAATTAACCATTCCCTAAAATCTGCTTAAGTAACATACCTTAGCCATCTACTCCGCACTACTAATACTAGCATACAGTACTAGTTTGCTTCGAGCAACAAAGTGCTGGAAGGCAAACTAGTCCGTACCATCCACTCAGTGGGTGGTGCTACCGACAGTCCAAGGTCGGAATACGACACACCTTTCGGAGATGTACTGACCTAATGCTCGCCCTGTCGCCAACCGACAAACTCTCTGGATTCTACCCTTTCTTCCAACCAAGTTAGGTTGACAATGAACACCCTCGACTCTAACAAAGGTTGTTCCTCCTTTTTTCCAGAGGCTATGTGAAGTTGCGGCAGAATGAAATATGAAACAGACTAAACACTTCTGGTATGTGATGAGGTCAGACGCTCTTAACAGTCATGAAAATGACTCAACCAGCCCATTTCACTAGGATATTAAATTTCTATTTATCTTGCATAGAGAAGTCGTGGATAGGTGCTGTCTCTCTTAAGATCGTAGCTAAAATTCACTTATTCAACAATGTGCGGGCGGTGAAACAAATTATGTAATGTACTGTCCCAAAGATTAAGTAGAAAATGTATATTGGATCAGTTTTTGCTTAGATACAGTATTCAGACTTTCCAAATAGCGTCCATTAGCCTTGCTTTCATCCGTGAGACAGAGTTAAATTTGTCAGTGTCCCAAAATCACTGATCCATGTCCAGTAGCTAATTTAGAGCATTCAGAATGATTTCGAAATCCAACCACAGAAGCCTACCGCTGATTTCTGGCAACTCCCACTGATAACTTCCGCAAAGGCAGAAGAGGATAGCAGTTCAACGTCAACAGGTAATTCACACAAAAACAACACGCTTCAAGTTTCCACAGAAACAAATGTAATTTATTCGCTTCAGTTAGACGTTGTCAAGTCCCTCATTTTTAGAAAAGCCCTTCTCCAGCTATCTGGTGCAGCGACGCACTGATATGGCGCTTCGTTCTACTGTTTATGTGCATACTCATTAAACCTTAAGTCTCGTCAGTTAACGGCGGAAAACGACTAAGCAGAATTTCACGACTGCGCACAGAAACGAACTTTCAGAATTCTTATATGCCTTTTTCCATGGTATAAATAGCTTCTATGATTTAGAAGGATCAGTAATTCCAAAAAACTGACATGCTAAATGCTTTGAAACACAATCTCAACCACAGAGGCAATACATCATGACTCCCTATACCAGAGAGACTATCAGTGACCTTCGCGATCTTGCTAATTCCAAAAAGCCCCAAAAATTGTGTTAACGTCTATTACTTTCAGCCATTCAGTCTCAGGAGTAGAATGGAGGCATTTTCACTGGCCATTTCCTGCCCCCCCCCCCCTCCCCCTTGTAACACTCCTCTGCAAAGTGTCGCTTTCTGCCAGTGCTTCACGCAAGTTTGTTTCAAACAGGTGCCGGAAGATGCCTGCCATCGTGGGCAGCCAGCAGCTTTCAAGGCAGCATCCTAGGCTCCGACAACATACCGCTTAGAGAGACTAACAAAAGACTGACCCGTTTTCTCCAGGTCGTATCAAGCTCTCTCCACCAGGCACTGGAAACCAGCTCTGCTGTCCTCAGCAGCAGTTAAGGACATGTTCATGGGCAAGGCCCAGAACATTACGTTCTTTCTTTTTACATAAGTGCAAATAGCCACAAGCACTGAATGAAATTTGTGTATGATAATGAAAATTGTACACACGTGCTTCGAGTTTTTACTTATAGCAAGCTAAAACAAAATAATCTAAAACATTAATTGCCCTGCGTTCATGATTATAAAGGGATAAACAAAATGTAATAATTTTTTGAAATACGACACTTTGGGTGACTGTGGATATCAGTGATTGATAGAATGCTTGTTTTTAAAACATTTTGTTTTCCAGGAAAATCACACACAGTTTCAATGAGAAATTACTAATTTCGGCTGTGATCGGTTATTTCTCAGTCGTGAGACGAATGCAGTAATTCATTCATGGGAAAAATCACATTGCAAATTTATTTCAGAAATTGTATGTGACTGTGCTGGAAAAAAAATATTTTCAAATAAGAGGGAAGTGCTTTACCCCAAGCTTGGCTAATAAATGGACAACGTTTGTGCCTTATTTCGTTCGCCGGCCGAAGTCGCCGTGCGGTTAAAGGCGCTGCAGTCTGGAACCGCAAGACCGCTACGGTCGCAGGTTCGAATCCTGCCTCGGGCATGGATGTTTGTGATGTCCTTAAGTTAGTTAGGTTTAACTAGTTCTAAGTTCTAGGGGACTAGTGACCTCAGCAGTTGAGTCCCATAGTGCTTAGAGCCATTTGAACCATTTTTTTTTTATTTCGTTCAAAAATAAAGCTCCACCACTGCTCACTTTCGAAAAAATGGCAAATGTTGTACTATTCTTGTATCTTTATCAAATGAATTGAGAATAATATTCTTTTAAATGACATGAAAAGCATTGATTCTAGTAACCAACAAACTTTTATCCAATATCGTACTAATACACTTAAAAAAGAAACAACGCACCAGGAAGGATTTATGCAAATTGGTCACAAAACAATAAGCATGCAAGTATCCACGAAAAATGCAAAACTGTGAATTTCGGTGGTAGATGAATGAATGTGTGACGCTGCAGCGCCATTTAAATGCGCAGCTGTCACTGATAGTGAACAGGGGACATGACGATACCAAGGCATATAAGTCTTTGCGAATTTCATTGCTTGTTGGAAGTTGGGCAGTAACTATGCCTACCAGACAGGCACGTGGACTACTTACTCAGATGTCAGCAATTGAGAGGGAAGTGTAGTTGGACTCATAGAAGCCGGTTGGAGTAATCGGCGAAACGCTCGACAGCTGAATAGCAGCGATGCCACTATTCGGACGACGTTACGAATGAAGCGGTCGACCTAGAGACATGGCAAACTAGAGTGCCGAGCAATCGACACAGAGGCACCCAGAGTCTCGGATTCATCATTATTATCGGTCCGGGGTGCAAATGGTGCTTCTGCGACCACAAGGATCGTTGATAAGTGGCTCACAGAAAGGGCGCTCACCTTACAGCGCCCCTTTCGCCGACTACCGCTGACCTACGAGCGCCAACAAGCCCGCTTGTTTGCCGTCGGACACATTCGGCATGGAATCTCGTTGAATGGAGTAGAACTGTCTTCAGCGATGAGTTCCACTTCGAACTGAGCTACAGTGACCAGTGAAGAAGTATCTAGAGACGTACTCGATAGTGATGGGATACCAATACGAGTGTGGCCCGCCATACGGCCCGACAACCAGGAATAATGATCTGGGGTGCCACTTCATTTGATAGCAAGACCCCTTTGGTTGTTATCCGCAGCACCGTTAGAGCACAGCGGTACATAGGCAACATTGTGTGTCCCGTTTTGATGCCTTCATGGCAAGCCACCCTCAGCTTACATTTAAGCAAGATAATGTTCGCCCGCACACGGCGAGAGTTTCTACAGCTTGTCTTCGTGCTTGTCAAACACTTCCTTGGCCAGAAAGTTTGCCGGATGTCTCCCCAATTTAGAAGGTTTGGAGCGTCATTGATAGGGGTCTCCAGCCATCTCGGGATTTTGACGATCTAACGATCCAATTGGACAGAACTTCGCACGATATTCCTCAGGACGAAATCAAACGACTCTGTCAATCATTGCCTAGCCGAATAACTGCCTGCACAAGGGCTACAGCGGAACCAACGCGTTATTGACAACCTAAATTTGTGAAGCTCTTTGTCTTGAATAATTCATCCAATTTTTCTGCAACTTTTTGTCTGTACATGTACATAACACTTACCGATTTCAGTCCCATTCGGATAATTCCTTCTTAGTGCGTCGTTTTTTTGTCTTAGTGTGTGCTTCAAATTTTTATTTTTAGCAATCTAAAACAAAATGATGTAGAGAATCACACAGTACTTATTAAAAGTGGCCGAGCGGTTCCAGGCGCTTCAGCCCGGAAACATGCCGCTGCTACGGTCGCAGGTTCGAATCCTGCCTCGAGCATGGATGTGTGTGATGTCCTTAGGTTAGTTAGGTTTGAGTAGTTCTAGGTCTAGGGGACTGATGACCTCAGAGCTTAAGTCCCATAGTGCTTAGAGCCATTTGAACCATTTTTTGAATTTATTAAAATAAAAGTATAAAGAGAATGTAATCATTTTTTTAAAGAATGTCATTTTGGGCGCATGGAGATGTTAGTGACTGATCAAAGGCTTATTTTGAAAACATTTTATTTTTTTGGCGTAATCAACACAATCTGAATAAGAAGTTTCGTCTGTCACCAGTTATCTTCAGGTCATAAGACGAATGCAGTAGTTCACCCCATCCACTGAGAAAAATCACATTGCTAATTTATTATAGAAATTGTGTATGGTACGATGGAGAAAGAAAATGCTTTTATATAAAAATGCAAAAACTTAGCCCAAGCTTGGCTGATCAGTGCACAATATTTGTGCCTTATTTCACTCAAAAATAATGCTCCACCATTGTTCACATTCGAAAACTGGAAAATGTTTTTCTGCCCTTTGATCGTTGTCCAATAAAGGGGAAAAATGTTCTTAAATAAGGAAAAATATTCTCTTAAATGACATGAAAAGCGTTGATACTGTAAGGTGTTGATATGTTTTCTGCTGTTGTAAATAATTCACCTTTGCTGTACTGGAATAAAGATGAATGAGAGCTTGGTGTGAGTATTGAATAAGATCCTTGACTCTAAACAGTTTTATCTGCGATTGACTTGTTAGTCTGTCAGTTGTGCAGCACTGGGACGTTCTTATTTGAGGCGTAGCAACGAGCAGTTACGTTTTTCAGAGAAAGAGATCTGTTATTTGTGAGTCTGGAAGAAACTATCCAGAATACCTTATTATGCAGATGAAAACTCATTTTTAACACTTTATTGTTCTTATACTGTTGGGCAAGATTTTGGAGAAATTTTGTAGGTATGGTTGTAACTTTGGAATTCGAATTTTGTAATTTTTTGTCTTCTTACTTTGTGCTGTCTTTCTGTCAATAATAGGAGTTTGATTTATTAAAAATGATTTTCTTTAAAGTAAAACCCACCTCCATGATTTGTAGTAAAGCTCTAAATTTTTGTAGTGTGTGCATTGCATCCTACGCCACACGACGTCACAGATTGTTTCTGACAAGCAAACTTAGAGCAGATTATTTATCTTTATCTGCTGCCGATCTGTATTTGCTTTCGAGAACGTTATCACTCCATATATATATATATATATATATATATATATATATATATATATATATATATATATAAAACATTGCTGAGCAGACGTTAAGTCACTTATACCTCAAGGCAGATCTCATATTCTTCAGCATGTAACCTCCCCCTCACTTACCGACCTTAATGACAGAGAAAAATTAAACCGCGTGTACCTAATGGAAATTTGGGAAAAGCAATCGTCACCGAAGTTAATTTGTCGGTAAAGAGGGAGGAAAGGGTTACATCTAAATGAAAGGAAAAATGCAAATGAAACTGGTGGAAATTAATTTTGAAAAGGGGTAAAGTTAATAAAGAAACTAAATGTGCGGCCGTTACGTTAACAATTAACTAGCGGTAATTTGATATTTGAGATTTGGTGGAAATTACAGTCGCCAGACCTAAGGGCAATTACTATAGTAACTTAAAAAGAAAGGTTATTACACATATAATTAGCATTAGAAGCGTGGCAACTGAAGGTTGACACGTGTAGTGTGAAAACTGAAAGTTTGTCAGAAGTAATAACTTTCGTTACACTCTGACTTAATTTAGCAAAAGAATTAATAAAACCGGAAAATCGAAAGTTAATTTAGTGACTGAAGTTAGTAGTGAGCTTTCTTTCTGAAGCACATCGAAATTCATTAAAATGCGGTTAGTCTTTGACTACCTCAACAACCATTTCAAAAGCTACTTGAATCTACGCAATTTAGAAATAAGAGCTTTAACTTTGAACTTGAATTAAATAATTCTGAACAATTAACAATAGTAAAATTTAGTACGTACCAAGCTGAGCTGCAGCCACAGGTAAGCTAAAATACGGTAACAAAACACGCACTCTTAATTTGTGCTTGTGTAATCTAAATATTGTAGCCAGCTATGAATACCTTAACTGAACTTTGAAATTAAATTTCAACGACACTCGGGTTCATTCCGGAAAAGGAAGGGACCCTGCTTGGTAATGCACTTTGGACAATGAGCAACAAAGGTTCATGCTACGTTGCTGTAATTTAGTAATGAAAATGGAACAGTTTGAAAAGCTGAGGTCTGCCATACAGTTCTAAAACTTTACGTGCTTCCAGTCTTCCTTGTTGGTTGATTGAAGGTTTGAAGCCGTCGATCGAGGAGGTGGCGAGAGTCACTCATTGTCGGCCGTCGCTGTTGCAGAAGCTGGATGTTGGCGCGCCTTCTTCTCGACACGGTCACCAGGTGAAACGGGCTCTTGATGTGCGCCAGCTAATGCTTCCCGTCCGCGACACCGTGTCAGAAACTACACTCCTGGAAATGGAAAAAAGAACACATTGACACCGGTGTGTCAGACCCACCATACTTGCTCCGGACACTGCGAGAGGGCTGTACAAGCAATGATCACACGCACGGCACAGCGGACACATCAGGAACCGCGGTGTTGGCCGTCGAATGGCGCTAGCTGCACAGCATTTGTGCACCGCCGCCGTCAGTGTCAGCCAGTTTGCCGTGGCATACGGAGCTCCATCGCAGTCTTTAACACTGGTAGCATGCCGCGACAGCGTGGACGTGAATCGTATGTGCAGTTGACGGAGTTTGAGCGAGGGCGTATAGTGGGCATGCGGGAGGCCGGGTGGACGTACCGCCAAATTGCTCAACACGTGGGGCGTGAGGTCTCCACAGTACATCGATGTTGTCGCCAGTGGTCGGCGGAAGGTGCACGTGCCCGTCGACCTGGGACCGGACCGCAGCGACGCACGGATGCACGCCAAGACCGTAGGATCCTACGCAGTGCCGTAGGGGACCGCACCGCCACTTCCCAGCAAATTAGGGAAACTGTTGCTCCTGGGGTATCGGCGAGGACCATTCGCAACCGTCTCCATGAAGCTGGGCTACGGTCCCGCACACCGTTAGGCCGTCTTCCGCTCACGCCCCAACATCGTGCAGCCCGCCTCCAGTGGTGTCGCTACAGGCGTGAATGGAGGGACGAATGGAGACGTGTCGTCTTCAGCGATGAGAGTCGCTTCTGCCTTGGTGCCAATGATGGTCGTATGCGTGTTTGGCGCCGTGCAGGTGAGCGCCACAATCAGGACTGCATACGACCGAGGCACACAGGGCCAACACCCGGCATCATGGTGTGGGGAGCGATCTCCTACACTGGCCGTACACCACTGGTGATCGTCGAGGGGACACTGAATAGTGCACGGTACATCCAAACCGTCATCGAACCCATCGTTCTACCATTCCTAGACCGGCAAGGGAACTTGCTGTTCCAACAGGACAATGCACGTCCGCATGTATCCCGTGCCACCCAACGTGCTCTAGAAGGTGTAAGTCAACTACCCTGGCCAGCAAGATCTCCGGATCTGTCCCCCATTGAGCATGTTTGGGACTGGATGAAGCGTCGTCTCACGCGGTCTGCACGTCCAGGACGAACGCTGGTCCAACTGAGGCGCCAGGTGGAAATGGCATGGCAAGCCGTTCCACAGGACTACATCCAGCATCTCTACGATCGTCTCCATGGGAGAATAGCAGCCTGCATTGCTGCGAAAGGTGGATATACACTGTACTAGTGCCGACATTGTGCATGCTCTGTTGCCTGTGTCTATGTGCCTGTGGTTCTGTCAGTGTGATCATGTGATGTATCTGACCCCAGGAATGTGTCAATAAAGTTTCCCCTTCCTGGGACAATGAATTCACGGTGTTCTTATTTCAATTTCCAGGAGTGTATTATAGCAAGTCGAGCGCAATTACATGCTGCCCAACCCCGAAAGCGCGGCAACTCGCGGGAGCGTCACACATCACACCTGCTTCACTGCACCACTCCAGCCAGACTCCCGCTCTGCCCGCGCTCCACCGGACAGAGTTAAGACTACCTAAGATCCTAAACACTTTGGTTCTCCACACGACCTATCGATGTATTCGTTCGATAGCATAGTTTTCTCTAGACCAGACCCAGTGTATAAATACAAATAATATTCACAAAACAAACCAATTATAAATCGACTTAAATGCATATATATACAAATAGTAAAACAATTACAATAAAGAGACAGAAATGTCATATCTTCAGGTAACAAAATAAGAAAAAAATTTATAGTACAATAGATGGAAACAGGAGGATATGCATTTCCGTCGCTACACGTGCCCCACATTGTCTGAGGATGTTCGTGTAACCTAAACAGACTCAGAAAATGTCCCCAAAAAGATACAGCGGAAATGCATATGCTCAAAACATTAACAAAATTTAGCATTCGTCTAATTAACCATAAACCAATTTTTAGACCATAATAATGAAGTGGAGACACTCCTAATCTTATTCCACTCTGTCATCTTACACAAAAGAAAAACAGGTTGACAACATATTATAATTCATAGAAAACATAGAAAATGGTTTAGCTATTCTAAAATCATCAAAATTCCTAACTGTATCAAGAAATGGAATTCTGTTTACAAAATTAACCAGAGTACATGGTCATAAAGAACAGGTATATCAAAATACGCAAATTAATAATTAATTACATAGAATACACATTTTATATAACCTTTTCATAATTAATATTCTCGTCATGAGAGTCCACTTAACGCTAAACAAGAAAATAATATACAGCAGATCGACAAAACATCAATATTGACAGCAGAATTTTTTCACATCAACTGTCGGGGAAGAAAAACAACTCCACCTTCCGTACCCGCAAGTACAAAGAATGCCGACAGCGGCACAAGAGCCGACAGCGGCTCCGCCTCGCCAGTATTGTTGCGCCCGCCTGTGCGGCATGCTTGATCTCACTCGCCTGTGTAACGGCATTTCCAGAACGTCCGTTTCACTGAATTCTTTCGGAAAAACTCACTCCCGAGTAATCTCAAGGAGTCCATTAACACTATCACAGTGGATAACTCAACACTGTCCACCATCACACGCATGTACTAGCCTGAAACTTAAAACAGCGTCTAAGTACATCGGCAATGACTAGTCGCCTGTGCGGCATGCTTGATCTCACTCGCCTGTGTAACGGCATTTCCAGAACGTCCGTGTCACTGAATTCTTTCGGAAAAACTCACTCCCGAGTAATCTCAAGGAGTCCATTAACACTATCACAGTGGATAACTCAACACTGTCCACCATCACACGCATGTACTAGCCTGAAACTTAAAACAGCGTCTAAGTACATCGGCAATGACTAGTAAAACACACATTCATGAAATCTTACAGCTAGTTACAGAGTCATATTTACATTCCTTAATCTACTGTGTCTCAGCTGAAAACTTAAACTAGCAGCTTGGATTTTTAAATTGATTAATAATCAGTAACTCTTAAATCATTTAATGAACATTAATTACTTATTAATTACAACTTCTTTAATGACCTCTAGGTCAGGCAAAAGCATCGCAACATGGCACATCCTTAAATCTTACACTCTGTATTTACATACTGTACAAATTACCCTTCTGTGGTATTAATCAGTCCTAGGTTGGTACAATTTCAAGTCTACAATGCTCCGAATACCTAATAGTTTTCCAGAGCTTGGATACTCTAAGCAATAAGCATTTGTGTGAGGTATACCAATGACTTTATATGGTCCATTATAAACAAACTTAAATTTAGAGATTTCATTGTCTATCTCGCTCGATTTCTCATGAGCTTTTACAAGTACTAAGTCTTCGATTGCAAACTTAGCAAAACGCGCTTTAGCGTCATGACGACGTATGCGAGCAACGGCTTTTAGCTTCATTACTTCTCGCAAACGATCTTTTTTCACACCAATACTGATGTCAATCTGTGGAGGGAATTTGATTATCTCTTGCACAAGTCCCGGTTTGTCTGAAAACACACTCTTATTCCTCATTATTACTTCATACAGGGCTCGTCTTTGTTCGTGTGTTACGTTTGACACACCGTCTACAATACTTTCCCATTCACTTTCTACACTATTCTCAATGCCGAGATTCCTCACGTTACAATAGTTCAAATTCATACCTACGTCAATGGCATCCAGCCAGTTAACAATGTGTATAGGCTGGTATTGCCTATGCACTAAACTATCTACTACTGTTTCATCTTGTGACGTACATGTCAAAGTTTTGCTTTCGCAATTAATCACTGCGCGGTACTTTAATAGCCAATCTAACCCGATAATTACTTCCGTAGTTAAGTCTGGCACGACGACAAACTCTTGTTCAAATCGTGCCCCACATATCTCGAAGTTGACAAAAATCTGTTTTGTGACCGGCTTTCCCAGTAGCACTGATAATTTTCACTCCTGTTACTGGCATAACTACGAAGCCAGGCCTGTCTTTCAGTAACTCATATATTTTCCTAGACACAGCACTCAATTCTGCACCGGTGTCAATCAACACGTTTAGTTGTAGGTCGTGCATATTAACAGACACTACTATCTGTCTACACTTGGCCTCGACTATTTCTTTATTTTCCCACAGTAAATCCTCGTCTATAGCCAGGTCATTCGAGAAAAAACCATCTGGCTTTGATCCTAAATCCGGCTTATCTGGCGGCTTTTTCAGCCTCTGTTCACATACAGTTTTAGTTTCAACACGTTTGTCCTGAGGCTTAGTCTGTAGCTTCGCCTCCAATACCGAAACCTTTTCCTGTAACTCGTCAACTAGTGAGTGTTGCTTTGCTATCAATTCACTAATTGTCACCTTCGTTGATTCCTCTATGGTCAGATTGATCTCACCTGCCAATCTACCTGGAGGAATGTGCCCAGTAGTATCCTCAATTACTTCCTCTGGATCTGCGCAACCCACACTGCTATCGTTCGACCGTATAACGTCAGCTCCAACCTCATACACGCTGTAATCCATGTACTTTTCTATCAATCGTGTCCGGCTATCACTAAAATTCTCGTAATCTTTCTCCTTAATACTTTCGCAATTTTTAAACTGGAGTTTTGCGTCGGATGGGTCGGCCACTTCTACCATTAAAATTTTCGGTAAAGTCTGCCGGTCAGGGCGAGAACTTTCCGTTACTACTTCAACATCTAACTCCTGCGGGACGAAACACGACGAATCTTGCTCGTGCCCCCATTAGCATCAACTATTTCTGGTAAAGTCTGCCGGTTAGGGCCAGAACTTTCTATCACTTCACAAACACTATCTTCCTGCGGGACGAGACGCGGCAAATCCTGCACGCGCTTCCCATAAACAATTCTCCCATACAGGCCCCTATAATCTCTAGTTCTTCGTATAAGCGACCGAACTGCCTTAACCAGACCTCATCCCTCTCTGCATCCCCTCGCTCGATGACGGACGTGTTACCCGACATCTGATCTTCTCTCAAGAATTGCGAATCATTCTTAAACTCAATCTCCAGTTCCGCTGTGGGTGTTACAGCTGCCACTTTATAATCGATTTCCGGAACACTACTTAAATTGTTCTCACTGACAGTGAATGTATTTTCTACTGCAGTGTCTACAACTGATCTACTACTTGTGGTGCACTCCGTTCTCCTAACACTGGCACACTGTCCCGCCGTTGATTATTCCATACGGAATTTTCATAACGACGACACCTCAGTTTTCTACTGTTACTGGACCGCCAAAACTTCTCCACGCCCGGTCGGCCCCTCACCGGCGCGGCTAATTGTTTCCCTGTCTCGTCCCAGCAGATACGCTCCCCGGATGCTGCTGAGGCGGCTGATCACACCCTCTGGCGTTATTACTGTTCTGCGAAGCCCGTATCACGCTAGTATGATACTGGTTTCCGTTATTCCTGTTATTATTTCCATTGCACCGATCGTCATTACGGCCCGAACCACTATTGTTATTGCTGCCAAGATTGCGGTATGCATTACTCCCATAGTTATCGTTGTTGTGGTTGCTGTGGTACCCGTTGTTGTTACCACGGCCTCTACCACTGTCGCGATTATTGCGCCAATTGTCCTCGTCCTCAACTCTTTCCAGGAAATCATTGATTGTCATGTAATTGCTTCCTATGTAGCGTTTTGTATCATCTGGAAGCTTCCTGTAGAGTTCCCAGACTATTTCGGATTCCGTGCGGCGATCACGCAAATATTCCAACTTGCGGATCCAGCCCTCACAAACTCTTTCATCGAGCCGCGCGAATTCGCATCGAAAGGCCTCGATACGACAAATTCGCGCGAGACTCTTTGTTGTGTTTGCTCTGACCAGTATTCACCAAGAAGCAAATTTTTAAATTCGTCAAAAGTCAGGTTCGTGATGTTGAGGTTTAAGCCCCAACGCTTGGCATCACCAGCCAACACGTCAATAACCGCATTAATTTTTCTCTCATTAGTCCATGTTCTTGGTAAAACTCTTTCACAATTTTTAATGAAATCCGTCGCGTGTATACCGCCTTTTTTCAAGGGGTCGAACCGCTCCTCTTTCGTCAACAATTCCGAACTATGTGCACAGATTGGCACGTAGCTCTGTTTTTCGTCAAGTTTCTTTTCTAATTCAGACACTCTCGTAATTACTTGGCAAGTGGTTGTCGCAAGCGTTTCTGCTTCCCTTTTTTTTTCTTCGCAGGTATTAGCCTGCTTCGTCACTTTGGTATCTACTTCGGAT
Source organism: Schistocerca americana (assembly GCF_021461395.2). NCBI lineage: Eukaryota > Metazoa > Arthropoda > Insecta > Orthoptera > Acrididae > Schistocerca > Schistocerca americana. Next base: position 850,006,772 of record NC_060121.1, read on the forward strand.
ACTAAAGCCTTTAAAGTTTCCACCTTCTTTTGATCCTCTTTTTTCACTAATTGAATTTGTTCCGTCACCTTATTCTCGATGATCGGAGTAACTGCTTCTCCTACACTTTTCTCGATTCTGCTAATTTCGGAATAAAAACGAATATTTATGCTCGTAATTTCCGCCTGAACGCCCATCATTTACTGTTTAAGATTACCGATTTCGGTATTAATCACAACAATATCTTCTTTGATTTTATCAACTTTTGTGTTAACAACTCCAACATTGCTGTTAACAACATTAATACGAGGGTTATTCCAAAAGTAAGGTCCAGTTATAAAAAAAAAATCAAAACTAAAATGTTTTTTCAAAACAATTGTTTTATTTACATTCCTTACATCTTTATCTATTTTTCTACATAACTTCCATACTTATTTAAACATTTGTCACATCGTTCAACAAGCTTTTGAATGCCCATGTTATAGAAATCGGCCGCCTGTGACGATAACCAGTCCTTAAGTGCTTCTTTCACTTCATCATCTGTGTCGAAGCGCTTGCCGCCGAGAAACTCCTTTAAGTAACGGAACAGGTGGAAATCCCTTGGCGCCAGGTCCGGACTGTAAGGAGGATGGTCCATCTGTTCCCATCCAAATTTCTTGATCAGAGCTTGCGTTTCATTTGCAGTGTGGGGTCTGGCATTGTCATGCAACAACAAGATTCCAGACGACAAAAGACCACGTCGCTTATTCTGGATTGCACGTCGAAGTTTAGTCAGGGTAGCGCAGTAGGCGGCTTTATTAATCGTTGTTCCTCTCTCCATAAAGTCGACTAACAATACTCCACGTCTATCCCAGAACACAGTCGCCATAACCTTACGTGTTGAGATTGTCTGCTTTGCCTTGACCTTGACTGGCGATGACGTGTGACGCCATTGCATTGACTGACGTTTAGACTCTGGAGTGATGTGAGAAACCCATGTCTCATCCCCTGTGACAACATTGTCTAAAAGACTGTCACCTTCCTTATGATATCGCTCCAAAAAATCAAGAGCAAAAGCCATTCTTTTCATTCGTTGGGGCTCAGTAAGCAGCCTGGGAACCCAACGGGCACACAATTTGTGAAACTTCAAATGTTCAGACACAATTCTGTACAAAGTTGTTCTACTCACATTCGGAAAATGCATGTCTATGTCTGTAATAGTGAATCGGCGATCTTCACGAATTTTTTTGTCAACCGCATTGACCAAATCGTCTGAAATCACTGATGGTCGGCCACACCGTGGTTCATCGTGCACATTATCCCGTCCTTCATTAAAAGCTCGCACCCACTTGCGCACTTTACTGTCGCTCATTATGTTAGGACCGTACACTTCAGTAATCTGCCGATGGATTTCCGCCGCTGAATTGTTTCTTGCAGACAAAAACCGTATCACTGCCCTTACTTCACAATCGGCGGGCTGATCAATTGTCTTAAACATTGTAAAGTGACACTGTGAACTACACTCAGCAACAGTAACAAAGCGAATGGCGGCGTTTGACGCGCAAGGCTTGCCGGGAGTCGGCGCGCATGCGTGTTTTGTCATTGGCGCCAAATTTCAATAGTTATGGCGAATCGGACCTTACTTTTGGAATAACCCTCGTAGCTTTGTTCTGATTGTCTAGATTCCGTTCAATTTTTTCAGACTGAGCTTCTTGCTTGGCAGCCTGAGCTTCTTGCTTGGCAGCCTGAGCTTTAATTACTGCCGATTGACTCTTGATTTCGTTTATCAAAACATTCAATAAATCAGTTAAATTCCCGGAAACTACCGGTTTTACTTCCGTAGCGGCTTCCTCTTTAATTGTCCCCCCGTATTCATCATCAAGGGATTCAGATTTGATTTTCACTTCCGATTCCGAAACATTTTCTAAGGTTTGGAATTCCATTTCCGCTTTTTGTTGCGTTTCGGCGGTCGCGTCTTTCATGATAGCTGCCTGCCCCTGAACAATGGGTACCGTGGTGCGCGTTTCCCACTGTTCGACCGATTGTTCCGTATCCAAGTCTACCAAATTTTGGTAATTGTTGCCTTCACTCATTTTAATAATTTTCAATATAAATGCCAAATCTCAAATCTAATTAGGATTCCTGACACTAATATTCTCGCTGACGTACCGACCATTTCGTAACCAGTACATTGTTACGAGATTTGCACAATGCAAAATTCGTGTACAGAACAACCTCAAATCCGAAGATTGTCATGTCACCAGGTCGCCACGTGTAACCTCCCCCTCACTTACCGACCTTAATGACAGTGAAAAATTAAACCGCGTGTACCTAATGGAAATTTGGGAAAAGCAATCGTCACTGAAGTTAATTTGTCGGTAAAGAGGGAGGAAAGGGTTACATCTAAATGAAAGGAAAAATGCAAATGAAACTGGTGGAAATTAATTTTGAGAAGGGGTAAAGTTAATAAAGAAACTAAATGTGCGGCCGTTACGTTAACAATTAACTAGCGGTAATTAGATATTTGAGATTTGGGGGAAATTACAGTCGCCAGACCTAAGGGCAGTTACTATAGTAACTGAAAAAGAAAGGTTATTACACATATAATTAGCACTAGAAGCGTGGCAACTGAAGGTTGACACGTGTAGTGTGAAAACTGAAAGTTTGTCAGAAGTAATAAATTTCGTTACACTCTGACTTAATTTAGCAAAAGAATTAATAAAACCGGAAAATCGAAAGTTAATTTAGTGACTGAAGTTAGTAGTGAGCTTTCTTTCTGAAGCACATCGAAATTCATTAAAATGCGGTTAGTCTTTGACTATCTCAACAATCATTTCAAAAGCTACTTGAATCTACGCAATTTAGAAATAAGAGATTTAACTTTGAACTTGAATTAAATGATTCTGAACAATTAACAATAGTAAAATTTAGTACGTACCAAGCTGAGCTGCAGTCACAGGTAAGCTAAAATACGGTAACAAAACACGCACTCTTAATTTGTGCTTGTGTAATCTAAATATTGTAGCCAGCTATGAATACCTTAACTGAACTTTGAAATTAAAGCAGTGAAATCGAATGATGCTGGCGTTTGAATTTCAACGACACTCGGGTTCATTCCGGAAAAGGAAGGGACTCTGCTTGGTAATGCAATTTGGACAATGAGCAACAAAGGTCCATGCTACGTTGCTGTAATTTAGTTATGAAAATGGAACAGTTTGAAAAGCTGAGGTCTGCCATACAGTTATAAAACTTTACGTGTTTCCAGTCTTCCTTGTTGGTTGATTGAAGGTTTGAAGCCGTCGATCGAGGAGGTGGCGACAATCACTCATTGTCGGCCGTCGCTGTTGCAGAAGCTGGATGTTGGCGCGCCATCTTCTCGACACGGCCACCAGGCGAAACGGGCTCTTGATGTGCGCCAGCTAATGCTTCCCGTCCGCGACACCGTGTGAGAAACTATCATAGCAAGTCGAGCGCAATTACATGCTGTCCAACCCCGAAAGCGCGGCAACTCGCGGGAGCGTCACACAACACACCTGCTCCACTGCACCACCCCAGCCAGACTCCCGCTCTGCCCGCGCTCCACGCGACAGAGTTAACACTACCTAAGATCCTAAACACTTTGGTTCTCCACACGACCTATCGATGTATTCGTTCGATAGCATAGTTTTCTCTAGGCCAGACCCAGTGTATAAATACAAATAATAGTCATAAAACAATTCAATTACAAATCGACATAAATGGATATATATACAAACAGTAAAACAATTACAATAAAGAGACAGAAATGTCATATCTTCAGGTGACAAAATAAGGAAAAAATTTATAGTACAATAGATGGAAACAGGAGGATATGCATTTCCGGCGTTACAAGCAAACAGTGCGTTGACAATCAGTATTGTCAATTGTTGTGCTAGCAAGCAGATTAATTTTCAGTGAACAGTATTGGTAATTTAAAACAGTTATTTTCTGCCGAATGCAGCAGTAATTGATTATTTGTGGATATTCCAAGTCTAACATTGCACTTCATATTACGCAACGCTGATAATGTGGTTTGGTACTGAGTTTTAGTTATGTAGTTTTCATTGAGCACAAAAACAGTTTCTTTCTGAATTTAGGCATTCGGGAGGACGACGGTTCAAACCCTCCTCTGGCCATGCTGCTTTAGGTTTCCCGTGATTTGCCTAAATTGCTCAAGGAAAATGCCGGGATGTTTTTTTCGGAAAGGCACGGCCGCTTTCCTTCACCATCCTTCCCTAAACCGAGCTTGTGCCCCGACTCGTTGTCGACGGGACGATAAATACTTATCTCCTCCTCCTCGGCATTTAATTGAATTAATTTTCTCCATTTCAAATTTTGCATTTCATGGCGTTTAAAGTTTTATTTTACGACACTGCTCACATGCGCAGCACGGGACCAATCAACAGTCAGTTTTGTGCGGCAACTGAATGCAATACTTAAAGTACACGTTGCATGAGGAGAAAGGTTTTGACATCGTTGTATTCAGTTTTTTCAGATATAGAGAAGACTTTATAAAAAGCTTACAACAGTAGTAAACAACAACCTTTTATCCGGTACTGTATACATATTTTTATTTTAAGATCTGTGTTGTGATTTCACGAAAACTTCAGTATAGATACTGCAACATCAAAGTTTTAACTCTGTGTGCTTTGTACGAGGGTTATTCCAAAAGTAAGGTCCGATTCGCCGTAACTATTGAAATTTGGCGCCAATGACAAAACACGCATGCGCGCCGACTCCCGGCAAGCCTTGCGCGTCAAACGCCGCCATTCGCTTTGTTACTGTTGCTGAGTGTAGTTCACAGTGTCACTTTACAATGTTTAAGACAATTGATCAGCCCGCCGATTGTGAAGTAAGGGCAGTGATACGGTTTTTGTCTGCAAGAAACAATTCAGCGGCGGAAATCCATCGGCAGATTACTGAAGTGTACGGTCCTAACATAATGAGCGACAGTAAAGTGCGCAAGTGGGTGCGAGCTTTTAATGAAGGACGGGATAATGTGCACGATGAACCACGGTGTGGCCGACCATCAGTGATTTCAGACGATTTGGTCAATGCGGTTGACAAAAAAATTCGTGAAGATCGCCGATTCACTATTACAGACGTAGACATGCATTTTCCGAATGTGAATAGAACAACTTTGTACAGAATTGTGTCTGAACATTTGAAGTTTCACAAATTGTGTGCCCGTTGGGTTCCAAGGCTGCTTACTGAGCCCCAACGAATGAAAAGAATGGCTTTTGCTCTTGATTTTTTGGAGCGATATCATAAGGAAGGTGACAGTCTTTTAGACAATGTTGTCACAGGGGATGAGACATGGGTTTCTCACATCACTCCAGAGTCTAAACGTCAGTCAATGCAATGGCGTCACACGTCATCGCCAGTCAAGGTCAAGGCAAAGCAGACAATCTCAACACGTAAGGTTATGGCGACTGTGTTCTGGGATAGACGTGGAGTATTGTTAGTCGACTTTATGGAGAGAGGAACAACGATTAATAAAGCCGCCTACTGCGCTACCCTGACTAAACTTCGACGTGCAATCCAGAATAAGCGACGTGGTCTTTTGTCGTCTGGAATCTTGTTGTTGCATGACAATGCCAGACCCCACACTGCAAATGAAACGCAAGCTCTGATCAAGAAATTTGGATGGGAACAGATGGACCATCCTCCTTACAGTCCGGACCTGGCGCCAAGTGATTTCCACCTGTTCCGTTACTTAAAGGAGTTTCTCGGCGGCAAGCGCTTCGACACAGATGATGAAGTGAAAGAAGCAGTTAAGGACTGGTTATCGTCACAGGCGGCCGATTTCTATAACATGGGCATTCAAAAGCTTGTTGAACGATGTGACAAATGTTTAAATAAGTATGGAAGTTATGTAGAAAAATAGATAAAGATGTAAGGAATGTAAATAAAACAATTGTTTTGAAAAAACATTTTAGTTTTGATTTTTTTTTTATAACCGGACCTTACTTTTGGAATAACCCTCGTATATTACGATGATCATCGATATTCCCACTGCAAGAAATCTTCACACGAAATGCAATGATAACTCTTTAATACAATTTAAACTTGAAGCAGGTAAACTCTAGAGAAATCTTGGACCAGTACAACACTACATGAAAAACACAGCACATGAACGTTAACGACCATACTTTGCGTCAGCTAATAACTATCCCAAAATATTTTTTTCATCTCTGTAACAACGTGTGGCAATATACTGAACTTGTGCGGCTGAAAACACTACTACGGTGAGCTACATACTTCCTCCTTCAGATCTCCCCCTTCCTTCACTTCTCCACCCTCCCCGGCTCTATATTACATCTAAATTTTTATGGTTACTCTGCGTTTCACATTTAAGTGCCAGATAGAGGGTTCATTGATGCACCTTCGGACCACTTCTCTAACGTTCCACTCTCGAACAGCTCGCGAGGGAAGCGGAGGTTTAAATATTTCGATCCGAGCTCTGATTCCTCTTATTTTATTACGATGACCATTTTCCCCTAAGCAGGTGGGCGTCAGAAAAATATTTTCGCATTTAGAGGAGAAAGTTGGTTATCGCACTTTCGTGAAAAGATCAAAAATGGTTCAAATGGCTCTGAGCACTATGGGACTTAACTGCTGAGGTCTTCAGTCCCCTAGAACTTTAGAACTACTTAAACCTAACTAACCTAAGGACATCACACACATCCATGCCCGAGGCAGGATTCGAACCTGCGACCGCAGCGGTCGCGCGTTTCCAGACTGTAGCGCCTAGAACCGCTCGGCCACCCGGCCGGCGTGAAAAGATCCCTTCGCAATGTAAAACGCCTTTGTTTTAATAACTGCCAACGCAACTCGGGAATCATATCCTGACACTTTCTCCTCTGCTTCTCGATAATATAAAACGAACTGCCATTCTTAGGACATTTTCGATGTCCCCCCTCAGTCCTATCTGGTATCCCATACCGCCTAGCAGTGCTCCAGAAGAGCGAGGACAAACATAGTGCAGGCAGTCTCTTTCGCAGAACTGTTGCATCTTCTAAGATTCTCCCTATGAAACGCAGTCTTCGGTTCGCCTTCCCAACAACAGATTCTATGTCATAGTGCCAGTTTAAATTGTTCGTAGTTGTAACCTCTAGGTATTTAGCTGAACTGACAGCCTTTAGATTTGTATGATGTACCCGAAATGGAACGGATTTCTTTTAGTACTCATATCGATGGTTCAGCTTTTCGTTATTTGCGGTCAGCTGCCACTTTTCGCACCACACACATATTGTAGCTAAAGCATTAAACAGTACCCATCTCTACAGAAGCATTAACAGAATGTAACAATTTTTTTGGATTAAACGACAGTTCACGCACACTGGTGACGTTACTGATAGTTCAGCTGCTTGTTTTGGAATTACTCGTAGTTTATTTTGCAGCACCATCATACATAATGTCAATAAGAAAGCAACGTGTTCGGTCTTCAGCAGCCATCTTCCGATCGCAAAACGAATGCAACAATCTACTCCATCCACTGACATAAATCACATTAGAAATTTCTTACAGAAATTGTGTGTGATGGTGCTGAAAAATAAAGTAGTAGTAGTAGTAGTAGCTTTATTCATTCGTAGATCTCTTTTTACAAAGATGCAGGACATGTCAAAGTATTTACAAATTTAGATCAATTTAAAATAAGCTAATTCGTATACACATATATTTATAGACTTCTAGTTAGAGACAATCATTAGATTTACTCCTGGTACACACACACACACACACACACACACACACACTGGAGATCTCTGGGCCATTTTCTGTACCGCAACTTCCCCCATTTGCTATCCTGAAAAACTGAGTCAGCATCCCTCCATAATGAGTGAGATGTTTTGCTCAGAAAGAGGAAGAGGTGTTAGTATTGTGCCATGCACAGCTTGGGGGTAAGTATTTCTAGAAAGGAAAAAAAAGAAGGAAGTATGGATATTTTGTAATCATTATTATTTATTTGTATAACATTTTTAATCAAACCCCTACTCTGTTTTAGCTAAGTAATCCTTCAATGTATAAAATGTATTGCATAACAGGTACTTTTTAGCTGCCTTTTTAAATAAGTGTATTTTTGAAATTTCTTTAATCTCTTTTGGTAATTTGTTGTATAGTTTTATTCCTTGGTAGAAAATGCTGTTTTGAGTTTTATGTTTATTTTTTCTTGGCAAATGTAAGGTGAGTCTGTCTCTTGTTGCATGGTCATGGACAGAGATGTTTGTGCCGTAATTACCAATGCTAGGTTTGATGTGTACAACTGACTGGTAAATGATTCACATGGAGCAGTTAAAATCCTCAGTGTTCTGAATAGATGTTTACAATGGTTATCATTCTTATGGCTCTTTTCTGGAGTTTGAAAACTGTGTTCATATTTTGTGCATTTGTTCCCCAAAAAAGAATGCCATAGCTAAGAATTAAGTGTACATATGAATAATATGTAACTAAAAGACACTATTTTCAAAACAAGAATGGAACTATTTTGGTCAAACTTGGATAATCAAGGACATTGCTTGTGCCTTATTTCGTCCAAAAATAATGCTCCACAGACTGCACTTTCGAAAAATCTCAAATGTTTCACTGCTCCTGAATAGTTTTTAGACATTTTGAGAAAAACATTGTTTTAAATTACATAAAAAGCATTGATAATGGTAAACAATAACTTTTTCTCCAGTATCGTATATATATTGCCTTTTAACTTTGATGTTGGTTTGCGACGAAGACTTCAGTACAGATATGGCAACATGTGTGTTTAAACTGTGAATGTTTGACACATATTTGTGATAATAGAAATTCCTAGTCCAATATGAGCAGCGCGTACTGCAAAAAATTCGACACAAAATGCAATAATAGCTCTTTAACACATTCATACTGCAAAAAATAAACACCAGGGAATTATTGGACCATTGGACGTCAGTAACACAGTAAATGAACGTTAACGATAACACTTTGCATCAACTAGTAACCATCCCGAAATACTTTTTCCACCTCTGTAACAGCGTGAAGCAATATATATAACTTTTGTAGCTGGAGACGCTATTTCAATGGGCTACACCCTCCATTTCTTAGGTCCCTCCCATCCTCTACTCATTCACCATCCCCATCAAAATATTACATACCTTCAGGCTTAGTTGTAGGTTATAATTAATGATATTGCAAACAATTATTGCCTGATGATGAGAAAAATCCCTTAAAATACACTGACGAAAAAAAAAAATCGCAGCACCAAAAAATAATTACTGTAGAGTAATGAAAATTCGGGAATAGATTTGTGTAGGAAACGTATTTTAGCGATTAACATTGCAAGATCACAGGTTAAAGTAAGCGTGAGATAAGCCATTGAAAATTTGAAATGCTGGTACGTTAATAATCAGTGTAACCGCCAGAATGTTGAATGCAATCACGCAAGCGTGTATGCATTATGCTGTACATGTGACGGATGTTAGTTTAAGGGGCGGAGTTCCATGCCTTTGCACTTGATCGGTCAATACAGGAACGGTTAAAGCTGTTTGTGGATGACGCTGGAGTTGCAGTCCTTTGATGTTCCATATGTGCATGATTGCAGACAGATCTGGTTATCGGGAAGGCCAAGGGTGCATGTTAATACTCTGCAGAGCATGTTGGGTTACAAGAGCGGTATGTGTGTGAGCGTTATCCTGTTGAAAAAGATCCCCTGTAATGCTGTTCATGAAAGGCAGCACAACAGATCGAATCAGTAGTCTGACTTACAGTTTTGCAGCCAGGGTGCTTGCGATAACCACTTGTGTCTCCTGCTTTCATATGAAATCACACCACGGACCATAGCTCCAGGTGCAGTTCCAGTGCATCTAGCAAGCAGACAGCTTGGATGCAGGACCTCAACTGGCTTCCTTGTAACCAACATACGGTCATTACTGGCAGAACCAGCTTTCGTCAGGAAACACAACAGACCCAGACCTCCACCCTGCCCTCCAGTGAGCTCTCGCTTGGCAACACTGAAGTCTCAAATGACGGTGATTTGGGGTCATTGGACTGCACGCTACAGCGAATCAGTGCCATTATGGTTCCAACAGTTGTTCAAATTGCTGCTGCAGGTGCAGTACGATGCGCAAGAGCCACACGCCAAACAAGGTGGTCTTCCCTCTCGGTAGTGCCACATGGCCTTCCGGAGCTCAGTCTTCTTGCTACCGTACATTCTCGTGACCACCGCTGGCAACAGTCATGTACAGTGGCCAAATTCCTGCCAAGTCTTTCTGCAGTATCGCAGCAGAAACATCCAGCTTTCCGTAGCCCTTATTACACGACTTCGTTCAAACTCAACGAGGTGTTAATAATGGAGCCCAGCCTCAAAAGTAACTAACGCTCACGATGTTACTGCGAGTCTTTAAAGCGAACCTGATTTGCATCCTCACCGCGGAGCTACTAGCGCCATTATTATGTCACAAGCGCGAAATTTGAGTAGACATCATCTTTCAGATGTCTTACAACTCGTTCTTGGTGCTGCGATTTTTTCCGTCTGTGTATGTCGCAATTAAATGTACATTATAATGTGGACTGATAAATGGCAAGGGTAATGTTACCAACCTGTAGTAAACAGTGACGTACGCCGATGAACCAAACGTTACAACTACTGCGCACCGCAAGAGCGAATGCCAGCTACATGTGCTGCGGGCATGTGACGTGATAGGGGAAATATGCTGAGCGTTTAAAAAAAAAAGGTGTGACATGTTCCTACAGGAGGTAGTAGTGGTCAAAACCAGAAGAAAAGTTTCCGTAACGATATGTCAGGAAACCAATACCTTTTGAGATATGGACCTATCTGTCATCTCATTTTGCACTACAGGCAGCGCTGCATGTGGCTACCACATATCCTCACACATACTTCAGCCCTTCTTCGCAGTAAATCAACACACTGCTACAAATACACATGGCTCATTTCGGCTTGCATTAAATACATTTGTCACGCACTTCTGTAATGTTGGCATATCGTCAATGGGTTGAGCATACACTGTCAGCACCCGCACTTTTTGTGTCTTCACAGTGAGTGTACTAACATGTGCAAACTTAGCTTACCACTTAGTGTGCAAATGGACAAAACATCTTAGCTGTCTTCTCATGCCCAGGGTGTTAAACAGTCATTTTAAATAAATATGAACCTGACCGTGTAAGGCAGCTAATATCAGGTACAGGTTGTAACAAATCATTAGAAATGTTGCTGTCACGTAACTAGAATACATGAATTAATAAAAGTGAAAGTTTGGGATCTATTTTAGAAATACGTAACAGCTATTCCATTTTTTATTCTACGTATAATTTATCAGCTGTGCTCTCAGGGGTCAAGTGATACACAACAATCATGTTCAGTTACTTTTGACACTCAATAACAAAATATTTAACTCTTAGACATATTGAACTGATGGTTATTAAAATTGTTATCTCTACATATGAAAAGATTTTATCACAGGAAAGAATTATTAAAAATCCATCAGCTCATTTACATCTATGTTATCATAGCTGGTCAGTCACTGAGTTGGTGGAAAATAAATTTACTTTTTGAACAAATGAAAAACTCTCATGTACTCAATGTGAGGATAGGTTAGTATCCAAGCTTATAATATTCAATGGTCAAAGTGTATGCAAGTTTAAGTGAGCCAAATCTCGACTGAACATTTACTGTGGCCTAATGCGCAATGGTACTTTACCAAGCGTCATCTGCAATGGCATTGTCTCCGTGCTCGATCTGAAACGCTAATTCCCTGTTCTGGCCTTGACTGAATTTACTCAATCTCAACTTTCCTGCGTTCTGTAGAACGTTAATCTTTCCCTAGTTGAGATAATGGCTATTGCACATTCGCTAAGGGTTGGAGGGATGTGCACAATTTATTTGCCAGCAAAAATTCCCGCAGGAATAGTTAACTACCTCTTTGGTATCTGTCGCCAAGATACGTGAAGTGTATCGTCCACACTTCACAGAAAGCAAAGCTCTCAACGCCCTAGCTATTTTCCACACACTTGTGCGGTCGCCGTGAGACGAGAGAGATATCTAGCCATTTTAGTTCTCAAAATACTTTTATATAATGGGGATCTCCCCACTGTGTTGCGTCTGCATCGCCCAGCATGTCTTCAGCCAATCACCTTGTCGCTAGATGTGAATTTTATTTTTCTTGCTGGGTCACAGCTTAGCCCTGTTAATGTCGTGCAGCCATGCACCCTCGGTCACAGCAGTATTTACATTAAAAGGAATAACGTATTGTTCTGGTCTCATCCCTTTCTGCGCTGAAGCTCACTGTTCTCTTGTTATGTGGGGTTTTCCGATGCCATTAACAAGCTGCTGGGTTAGTGTCGAAAAAGCGTTTCACTTTAACTTATTTATTCTTGTCCCTGTCTGTATATTGGTAGATACTGTTTTGTTAGTTTTCAGTACATGAGATTACTGCAATTATCTTTTGTTGATATAATATAATTATTATTTCTGAGGATCTCACACTGTGTCGTACTGTTATTTTGGCTCAATCTCATATAAGGTTCGTAAAATCCGGATGCCTTACAACACCAATGCCATTAAGTGTTTCTACACTCAGAAATCGAATGAATGAACGTCTGATGAACAGAGAGGCCCTGCTACTGGACCTCCTCATTCAGTCCATCGACAATGAAATGCTGCGGTGAGTTACGATCACACAATCACTAGAAAATAGGGTCACGCATCGTCGTGTGTTGTATCTGTGACCGGGACGGTTGCGGGGTTGAAATGACGGCAAGCGCAGCGGGACCCGCGGAGAGGCCCGCGAACAAAAACACAACGGGAGAGGACGGACACGACCAACGAAGGATGGAATGAACAACAACAAGATCGAACAACGGAGTCTCAAGGAAACCTAACAAACACGTCCACTCGTACACAAAACAAGAAAATAAGTAAGCTGTCTAACGCAACGCGATGTGTCCACAGACGTATGCTGGCTGAGCTTTTTATTTTATTTTTTTCTTTATTGTGATTTTGATACCCATACAACAACAGGTAGGCTGGCAGCAGCACATTACGCCGCTCTTCAGCCCAACAATGATAAAACAGACAATACACATGAGTTTGAACAATCGGCGAGTAAAAAAACAGTAGACACAGTAACATAAAAAACATGAAGCCGTTCACACTCAATGATAATCCACACGACAAACTGTTGACACGACGCACAAACACTGATGACAGCGATGGCACATGTGAACGATGGGGCGTGACGGTAAACACTAAACACAAAACACGACGGCACACATGAGAAACAGATGGCGATGATCTCCAGCCCGCAAATGTCCACGTAATGTGTGCAAGTCCGGGGACCTGCCAAGAGGGGAAGAAGGGTGAGGGGGAGGGAAAGGGGAGAGCAAAGATGCCAATGGCAGAGGAGATGGGAGGAGGAGTAGAGGGATGGGGGTAGGGGAAGCCCGAAGGAGGAGTGGGGAGAAAGGGAGGAGGGAGGGAAGGGGGAAAGAAGGGAGGGAGGGTGCCAAAAGGAACAAACACAGGAAGACGGAGGGAGGATCAAAGTTGGTAGGAGGGGTAGATGGAGGGGAGGAGGGCATCATCGGGGAGAGGGAGCTGGTGGAAGCCACCTTGGGAGAGGGTAAGGAGGGTGGAGAGATGGAGACCGGGTGGGACATGGGAATAGAGGTGAGACAGCAGGCGGGGATGGGAGAGGATGGGCGAGACAAGCGGGTGAGGAGGATCGAGCTTGCGGGAGGTGTACAGGATCCGTATCCTTTCAAGGAAAAGGAGGAGGTGGCGGAACGGAATGAGATTGTACAGGATCCGCGTGGGGGAGGGGAGACAGATGCGATAGGCGAGGCGGAGAGCATGGCGTTCAAGGATTTGAAGGGATTTATAAAAGGTAGGGGGGGGGGGGTGGCAGAGATCCAGGCCAGATGGGCGTAACAAAGGATAGGGCGGATATGGGATTTATAGGTGTGGAGTATGGTGGAGGGGTCCAGACCCCATGTAAGGCCGGAAAGGAGCTTGAGGAGACAGAGTCGGGAGCGTGCCTTGGGTTGGATTGTCCGGAGATGGGGGGTCCAGGAGAGGCGACAGTCGAGGGTGACGCCAAGGTACTTAAGGGTGGGGGTGAGGGCGATAGGACGGCCATAGATGGTTAGATAGAAATCGAGGAGGCGGAAGGAAGGGGTGGTTTTGCCTACAATGATCGCCTGGGTTTTGGAGGGATTGACCTTAAGCAACCACTGGTTGCACCAAGCAGTGAACCGGTCAAGATGGGATTGGAGAAGGTGATGGGAACGCTGCAGGGTGGGGGCAAGGGCAAGGAAGGCGGTGTCATCGGCAAACTGGAGAAGGTGGACAGGGGGTGATGGCAGCGGCATGTCCACCGTATACAAAAGGTACAGAAGGGGGGAAAGGACGGAGCCTTGGGGCACACAGGCGGAGGGTAAAAAGGTGTAGGAATCTGTGTTATGGATGGTGACGTAGGAAGGACGTTGGGAGAGAAAGGAGCCGATCAGACAGACGTAATTAATAGGAAGGGCGAAGGTTTGGAGCTTGAACAGGAGACTGGAATGCCATACATGGTCATAGGCTCGTTCGAGGTCCAGGGAGAGGAAGATAGTGGAGCGACGGGAATTAACCTGTTCGGAAAGGAGATGAGTGAGGTGAAGGAGAAAGTCATCAGAAGAGAAGGATGGCCGAAAGCCACACTGGGTAACAGGAAGGAGGTGGTGCTGGTGGAGATGCTGGTGAATGCAGCGGATGAGGATGGATTCAAGGACCTTGCTGTCGATCACGGACATCCGGGAAGAGGGAGTAATCGAACTGGGGATCGTCGGGGATGGAAAAGACATTGGAGAGGTAGGAGGCAAAGTGATTGGCCTTACTAAGGGTGTCAGGGAAGGGGTGGCCATCATGGAGAAGAGGAAAGTAGCTGGAGGGTTTAGTTCTGGTAAGGCAACGGAAGGCTAACCAGAACTTTGACGAGTTTATAAGAAGTGTTGCATTTAAAAGGGTGCATGTCTGTCGCCAATCCTGGCGTTTCTTAGCCACGACCAAGTTTCGGATGTGTCACTGGAGTTGCCGGTGGAGGCGTAGTGTGTCCGGGTCATGTGTGTGGAGGAAGGCACGGTAGAGACGGGAGGATTCATGGAGGAGGAGGACAGCCTGTGGGGGTAAGGTAGGACGGTGGGGGTGGATGGCGACAGTAGGGACGTGGGCCTCCACGGCGTCAGACAAGGTCTGTTGGAAAAAGGAGGCGGCATGGGTAATACCATCAGGGTGGTGGTACGTGAAGGGGTGGCCATCGACCTGGGTGGAGAGGGTATCCCGGTAGGCATTCCAGTTGGCATGGGAATAATCATGGACGTACTTCAGGGGAGGGTCACGACGAGGGTCAGGGTGGGGGCGACGACCGTCTGAAACGGTGAGGAGGACAGGGAGATGGTCACTACCAATGGGGTCCAGGACATCCACCATTATGCGGCCAAGGAGGTTTGAGGAGGAGAGGACGACATCAGAAGTGGAGTTGGATTCGGGGCGGGTGTGCTGGGGAATGGGGACAAGGTCGCCTTGGAGGGAGGAGAGGAACCGATGCCACTGCCGTAACTGGGCGGCGGAACGACTATGGATGTTGAGGTCGGCGGCGATCACTTAGGAGGAGAAGGTACAGTCAATGTGGGAGAGGAAGTCAAAAGGAATAGGGGTGTTAGGGCGGTCATAGATGGTGGCACAGGTAACGGTAGGGCCAGGGAAGAAGAGACTAAGGATCAGGTGTTCGACGGGGTCGGTAAGGAGAGGTTGGAGCCGAACTGGGATCTGGCAGTGGTGACCAATGGCAACTCCGCCACGCGCTATCGGGAAGAGATTGTTGGAGCGCTGAAGGAGGTAGGGCGAGTTTTGAACGGTGTGGTGGGGCTGAAGAAAGGTTTAATTAAGGAGGAAGGCATCCACACGATGGATGGCGAGGGTGTGCATGAAGAGGTTCTTGTTGGTGGGAAGGGAACGGATGTTGTTGAACAGGATACGGTGCTGTCGCTCCATGACAGCGATTTAGACGAGGGTGTCGAGACAGGAGAAGGTGAAATGGTCCTGGTTGTGGGAGTAGGTGGCATACAATTTTAGGTGGAAGATGGAACAGGTGGCGAGGGAGATCTGTTGGAGGGTGTGAGGGTGCTGGAAAGGGTGGACGTTTCGCAGAACAATGGTGAGGAACCTGATGATGTCCTCTGCAGTGGGGGTGGGGACGAAGGGAATTGCCAGGAGGGATGGGGGCGTCCAGAGGGCAGACAGGAAACGTGAGTTCAGGAGTGGTTGGAGGGGGTCGGGCCTTTAATTTTTGGGAGTAGGTGGGATGCGGGAGATTGCAGGTATTACAGGAGGGAGCGGAATGAAGGTTAGGGCACTGCCGGAGGAAGTGCACATGCTTACAATGAGGGCAGGTGGGGGCCTCCCAGCACTCAGCTGTTGTGTGTGCATTGTAGCACAGACACCTCTGGCAGCGGAGGCATTGAGGAGGGTAATGGGAGGGGTCGACCTTGTAGCACTGGTTAAAGAGGAGGGCACCCTCCTTCAGGAGGCGGTCAATGGAGGGGGCGTCCTCTGAGAAAACCCGCATAAGGTGGGTGGGGCTGGCGGAGTTAAAAATGAAGCAGACCGCCCACATCTTCAGCGAGGGATGCGCCTTGAGCTTTGCCAACACCTACTCCATGATTGGCAGACTAAGTTGAGTGATCACGGCGGTGACAGTCGGCGGGTGATGTGGGGCTTGAGGTTGGTGGGTAGGAGATGGGGAAGGAGCAGGGGTGAGGTAGGCATTGGGGCCAAACCAGGTGATGGTTATGTGGGAGAGGATGTCAGTATGGAGGGTGGGGCTGGGGGAGGAGATGAGAACCGAGTCTCTTCTGGGAGTGAGGAGGGAGATGGGGGCTCCAGAAAAGTGTTGACACAGAAGGAGGGAGAGGTTTCGGGCCTCGAGGAGGGAAGGATCGGGATGAGAGAGGACATATTTGTAGGAAGAGGGAGGGGAGGAAGAGAAAGAGGAGGAGGTGGAGGGAGCAGGGCCAGGTGAGGAGACATCCATGGCATCCTGGGGGGGGGAGGAGGATGTGGGGGCTTTTTAGGAGCGGAGGAGGTGGTGGTGCCACTAGGGCGTTTAAGGGCGGCAGATGGGTGAGTGGTGACATGAGGGACGGGAGCTATAGGGAGGTGGTGGGAAGTGGCAGGTCCCAGCGAGGACGCAGTAGTCGGCGCCAGAGATGGTGGTGGCGACAGCGACGGCGATGGCGGTGGCGGTGATGGCGAATGCGAGCATGGCATGGGCAGTGGCCCGTTGGGCCACCACCCGAGCTGGTGCTGCAGTGACAGGCTGGGGGAGTGGGGGGAAGGGATCAGAGGTAGAGGAGCGGGAGGAAGAAGATAGGGATGGGCGACGAAGAGTGCGGGCGAAGGGAGAGTTAGAAGAGGAGGGATGGAAAGAGGGGGGGGGGGGCGACTGGGCACACCATGTACTGGTGGTGGTGGCGGTGGAGGGCGAAGTATAAACTATGGCAGTGGTGGTAGTAGTGGCAGTGGTGGAGGGGGCTGACATGACGACAGGTAGAAACTAAGACAGTATAGGATGGAAAACAAGAGAGGAAAACCAGGGACGGATGAAGACAGAAGATGGACAAAGACAGAAGACGGACGAAGACGGAAGACGGACGAAGATGGAAGACAGACGAAGACGGAAGACGGACGAAGACGGAAGACGGACGAAGACGGACGCCGAAGTCCGAAGCTGCTGGTGCTGGCGACTGCTGGCTGGAACGCTGCAGCAGCTGCTGCTGCGGACGGGGTCGCCGCCGCTGCTGCTGCTGCCACTGCTGCCGCTGGCTGGACTGCTGATGGCTGGCGGGACTGCTGCTGCTGCTGATGCTGCTGCCGGCTGGACCGCTGCTGGCTGGCCAGACCGCTACTGCTGCTGCTGCTGCTGCTGCTGCTGGCTGGACCGCTGCTGGCTGACTGGCTGGTTGGCTGGCTGGCTGGCCTAACGCTTCGATTAGTGCACGAAAACACAAATCGAAGGGCTGTACTCGCAGTGAGGTACCGCCGGAGATGCTGGCTGAGGGAGAGGCAGGCGCTTAAGTACTCTATTGGGGGCGCCGCTATTGGCCGCTGGAACCAAGTGTTTCACTGTGGCGCCCTCGCACTAAAACGGACCAGGAGGCGCGCGCCGCCACAGCTTACGGCGTGATGGTGCAGAGACCTCTAGGGGTCTTCGACGTCCATGACGTCTGGCGCAGATTCAAATTCCATGGCGCGCGGTACCATATCGTGCATAAACGACCATCATTGACTTTCTGCAAGGGTAACTTTCACCAACAGTGCTGATAGTTCATTGCTCAGGAATCAGTGATATGCAGCATCTATTTATCTCTTTAGTCTAGCGTGTAGGCCTATGAGTCTGTCAACATACTGTGCCATCTCTTCTGAAGACCTACATACTGACTACTACATAACATTATCTTGGAACTCAGCCATTGTCTGGCATCCCTGTCTCCTGTTTAAACTCCAAACCTACGCCCTTCCTATCAACTACATCCGTCTGATGGCCTCCTTCCTCTCCCGCCGCCCCTCCTATGTTACCATCCATAATGCCAATTTCCACACCTTCCACCCCTCTGCAGGTGTGCCCCAGGGCTCTGTCCTTTCCCCTCTCCTCTACCTCGTGTACATGGCAAATATGCCCCAACCCCCCCCCTCCAGTAGACCTCTTGGAATATGTTGATGACACTGCATTCCTCGCCCTCTATCCTACCCTCCAACGGTCCCAACGCCTTTTCCAGAATCACCTTGACCTTTTTGCTGCATGGTGTAACCAGTGGCTCCAGAAAATCAATCCTTCCAAGACCCAGGCAATCATCGTAGGTCGTACCACTCGCTCCTTCCGGTTCCTGGATTTCTCCCTTACTGTCTGCGCCTGTCCTGTCCGCCTCATCCCCACCCTCACCTACCTTGGCCTCACTATTGACCGTCACCTCACCTGGATCCCTCGTCTCTGCTCCATCCAATCCAAAGCCTACAACCGCCTCCGACTCCTCAAACTCCTCTCTGGCCGGACATGGCGGTTGCACCCCTCTACCATCCTCCACACCTACAAATCCTTAATCCGTCCCATCCTCTGTTATGCCAGTCCCGCCTGGATATCTGCCCCCTCCAAAATTCTATAAGTCCCTCCAGATCCTTGAGCGTCATGCACTCCGCCTCGCCTTCCATATATGCCTCCCGTCCCCACGCGGATCCTCTATGATCTCATTCCTTTCCCCCATCTGCTCCTATTCCTCAAACATACCCGCATCCTATACACCTCCCGCCGCCTTGATCCCCCTCACCCCCTGGTTGCTCCTCTCCTCTCCCATCCCCGCCCCCTGCCACGTCTTCACTGTTGTGTCCCCCCTACCCTCCATCTCTACACCCTTCATCTCCTTTCCCAAGGTGGCTTCCATCAACTCCCCCTCCCGGATGATGCCCTCTCTCCCTCCATTTATCCTTCCTATCAACTCTGATCCTCACTCTCCCTCCTTTCCTCTGTCCTTTTCCCGGGCTCCTTCTCCCCACCCTTCCATCCCCTTTTTCCCCACATTCCCTCTCTCTGCCCCCTTCTCTCCCCCAAGTCCTTTTGCATTTCTCTCCTCTGCCTCTTCTCATTCCCTCTCATGTCTGCTCTGCCCCTCTCCCCCCTTATAAGTCCTCTCCCTCCTTGGTTCCTCCCCCTTTTCGTTCCCTCCTTGTTTTTCCCCCTCCTCCGGGTCTCCCCCCCCCCCCCATCTGCCTTTGGCTCGGGAGTGTCATCTTTGTGCCGCCATTTTCGAGCGGTGTTTTACAGTGGGTGTTCCGTGTTGTGTCTTTTGGGAAGTGTTACGAACGGCCATCATACTGTCACTGGGTGTGATTTTTTATCTCTTGCGAACAGAAACCAGCCTGTCGCCATGTTGTTTTTAATTGTGTGTCTACTATGTTACTTGTCTGATTCCTGTGTCTTTTATTAACATTGCCAACCACTTTTGCTTTCTGTTTTAACTTTCCGCATTCATCCGCTATTTTTACACTTTAAGTCACCGTTTTATCGCCTGTTTTTCTTGTTTCTTTTCTTCTTCCGTTTTTAAAAAAGTCTGTAGGCTGTAGAGTTGCGAACTAAGCTGCTGCCAGCCCGCCCCCTTCGGGGGGAATCGAAAATCAATAAAGGAAAAAAAAAAAAACCCTCACCATTAGGTCCGTGTTTGCACCGAAAAAAAACAATATCGGAATTATGAGTCCGGCATGATGCAAAACACCTTGTTATTTGCATATACTTATTTATTTCACAAATAGTTTCAGCGACAGATATCACCATCATCAGTGGGTTCTTTAAATCTAAAATATGCAGAAAATAGCATAGTTATACAAACACAGTAACACATTTTTATTACATTTTTACTGTTCGTTTTTCGAAATATAGTTTTCAATGGATACTGTCCTACTACCTTGTTTATTGCATGTTGTGGCAAATTTTGTAAGAATTATTGTTCCTGTTCTGTAAAGCAAGTTACGAGAACACTGGGAACTGAGCCTTGGATGATTGGATGAGTGGAAATGTGTCGCCTGGGCGGATGAATCCCGTCTCCTGTTACAATGGTCAATGGCCGTGTCCGGATACGCCATCATCCCAGGGAACGGCTGCTCGAAACATGCATAATAGTGCCAGAGCTGAAGGCTGGCGGGGGGCGGGCGGAGGGGGGAGGGTGGAGAGGAGTATTGTGTTATGGAGAACGTTCATCTGGGCTTCCAGGAGGCATGTGGCAGTAATCGGAGACATCATGAATTTCGTGGACTGCGTGAACATTACAGCGAACAACATGCATCCCTACGTGCGTGATGTCTCCAGACAGCAGTAGCATCTTCCAGGAGGATACATGTCCTTGTCAGTAGTCCAGAAACTGAGTAGCGTGATACTTGACTGACGCTGTCGTCTTGGCCACCAAATTCACCCGATCTGACCCTGACGGGACACATCTGGAATGCTATATGGCGAGATGTCTGCGGCCAAACCCCACTGGCCTGTATGTACTACAGCTGCGTAACTTGTGCGTGGACATCTTGTAGCACATTTGCCCAGAAAGCTACCAAGGTCTTGTCGAATCCATCTGATGCAGAGCAGCACGTGATCAGGTCCATACAAAATCATTGTTTACTCATAGAAAAAGTCATACAGTAATTGGTCACTAGTGCCTGACAATAAGACTACTTGAGTAAGTGATTACTGTGATCTTTTCCTTGAATAAACAATAATTAATGAATCATTTTTCGAAACATTATCAGTTTTCAGCAGCGTGGACTCTCAGCTCGGAGACCATGGCTGCGGTTACCCTTGACGCTGCATCACAGACAGGAGCGCCTGCGATGATGTACTCAACGACGAACCTGGGGGCACGAATGTCAAAACGTCCAGGTTCTGTTTACAGCATCATGATGGTCGCATCCGTGTTCGGCGACATCGCAGTGAACGCACATTGGAAGCGTGTATTCGTCATCGCCATACTGACGTATCACCTGGGGTGCCATTGGTTACACGTCTCGGTCACCTCTTGTCGCACTGACGGCACTTTGAACAGTGGACGTTACATTTCAGATGTGTTACGACCCCTGGCTCTACCCGTCATTCGATCCCTGCGAAACGCTACATTTCAGCAGGATAATGCACAACTGCATGTTGCAGGTCCTGTACGGGCCTTTCTGGATACAGAAAATGTTCGACTGCTGCCCTGGCCAACACATTCTCCAGATCTCTCGCCAACTGAAAACGTCTGGTCAATGGTGGCCGAGCAACTGGCTCGTCACAATACGCCAGTCACTGCTCTTCATGAACTGTGGTCTCGTGTTGAAGCTGTATGGGCAGCTGTACCTGTACACGCCATCCAAGCTCTGTTTGACTCCAATGCCCAGGCGCATCAAGACCGTTATTACGGCCAGAGGTGGTTGTTCTGGGTACTGATTTCTCAGGATTGATGCACCCAAATTGCGTGAAAATGTAATCACACGTCAGTTCTAGTATAATATATCTATCCAATGAATATTTAATGGCCAGTAGTGTATTTTACCCATATTACAAAATAAACATCTAAAATACCCAATACATGGAAGCAGAATGGTACTTACATTACATTAAAACTGTGAGCATACATTATGAGCTAAAATGCTCGAGTCAAATAGTAGAATTCATAGATAAAGTTCTCCACGGAAGACAGTAAAAATTGTTCCATAGGTACAGTTCGTTATAAGAGCACACATTGAACTAAATGTATGCCAAGTATGACTGGTGTAGACCGCGCCACCTTGTATGAGGTGGAGCCCCTTCACTCCCACACCGGCGTGATGGTCAACACAAAAGGTGTGCTGTCATCTCTGCATAAGGGTTAGTTTTCACTAAAGTGATGTAGGTACTGCTATGTTTGCGTACTTCTGGTTGAGGTTAACCATTAATACGCGCTCTTCTGGAGATAGATTGGGTCGAAAGTTGAACGGAGGTTAGTGGTTTGAAGGGCCGAGAGAAAAAAAGTGCCAAGGCAAGAGCCAAGGAAAAAAAACTCTGCTATAGTTGGGTCGGGTTGTAAGAGCAGTAGCGATTTTCTTGCTGCCTGCGAGAGGTCGTGCAAGGGTAGGTTTTATTAGTAGTGGGTATCATGATGGTCGATTCCTTTGCCATTGTACGGTGCTGTTACTCGGCGGCTGCCACCTGTTGGGCGCTAGCGTGGTAAACGCCCAACCTTATGAAATTCGTAACTGAAGCAATATAACATTAAGTATAATATACATTTAGATGTTTCAAACAAAATAAATTGTAAGTAATGTAAAAGCAAGGACGTTACAATAGAGGATTCAAAAGGAAGAAAATATTTTTTTATAAAAAAAATCCTGATAAATGAGATTTGGACTCACGCACAAGGTCATTATTAATATCGATAATTTAACCATCCCGGGAACAGAGAATTACAACAATTTTCGCCTGTTATCGATACTTGCAAGATATCAAAATATGTGTAATAAATGGTCGTTTCTTTTGACTCCATTGATGTAGAAGCTTAAATTTTTTGCACCGCCAAGGGACTTGATACATCAAACGGTTCCTGCCAAAAAGGGGGCTTAACAAATTGACGGCCAGGCAGACAGACAGAGAACAAATGACAAAAAATTTGTTTCGTGTCATATAATTACAAATTAAAACTCTTCCGAATTTTTTCCTTTACTGTTACTGTGAAACCTCGCTGTTTAGCGTATTTCATGATTCTGGGTCAACGGAAAGTACCCTGTAGGTTTTGATTAGTGAGTTTGCGAGTACAAAAATATGACATAAACGGCCGTATATTTTGATTATATTGACACAGAAGCTTACATTTATTACAAAGCTAAGGGATTATAGACCTTAGTGTGTGATATAAATTTCAACTTGATACATCAACTCGACCCTGACAAAAAGGGGATTTAACAGATGGACGGACAGACAGTCAGATGACAAATAGCGATTTTTTTATGTAATATAAGTACAGTTTCAAAATTATTAGATTTTTCTCTTTTATTGTACTGTGGAGCCTTGGTTCAGGATAACGGGAAGTGCCATAGGTTTTGATGAGTAAATTTGTGAGTATCAAAATATGTGTCATAAGTGGCTATATCTTATGATTGCGTTGGCTTAGAAGCTTAAATCTGTTACACCGCCAAGGGACTATAGACCTTAATACGCGATATAAATTTCAACGTGGTACGTCAACTCCTTCCTGAGAAGAAAGGGTCCTAAGAGACGGACAAACAGTCGGATAACAAATGGCAAAAAGATTTTTTCTTCGTATGATATAATTATAAATGTACGATTTTCGTTTTTTTTTCCTTTGTTTGTACTGTTGAACGCTGCTTCTTGTCAAATTTTTACGATTCTTGGTCAACCGGAAATACACTATAGGTTTTGATGAGTGAGTTTTCGAGTATCAAAACAGGCGATATTAATGGTCGTTTCTCTTGACTGTACTGACTTAGAAGGTTAAAGTTTTTACACCAGCACGGGACCGCAGACCTCGGTGCGTCTACGTGTTCCCGAGAAAAAAACTGTCTGGACAGACAGACAGACAGACACACAGACGCACGAACTACAAAGTGATTCTATAAGGATTCTGTTTATGCCGACTGAGGTAGGAGCCCTAACAACTGCCATAATTCGAAGCAAAAATGAATAAAATTCTCAAAATTAGAATCAATAACAGGGAAAGATAAACTTACAACTTTGATCGATAATATGCTGATGGCCAACTTCATTCAGATCATAGACGACGTAAGCAAGTCGAAAACGATAACACAAACCAACTTTGTATTGCAGGGGACCCACTAAGCCCTTTACTTTTCATTATCACCACATATAGTGTTGTACAGATGATAAGACAAAAAACGGAGGAGGTCAAAATCTGCATATATGCGGACGACACGGTCACCGGGTCGAACTCCAGACTCAACCTGCAAAGAGCACACAGTCAACTCGAGATGTGGGCGCAGGAGAACAAAATAGAAATAAACACGGGAAAAACTGTAAAGATGACATTATGCAAAAGAAGTCGAGAAACTGCTGAGGACTATATATATTGGGAAGGAACCTCTTATGTCAGTCAATAGCTTCAAATACCTAGGTCTGACTCTGCAAACCACTGTCAGATCATTCCGAATACATGTAAAATCCCGAGTAGCAGCTGCCATGAAAGCCATGTTTGAGATCCAGACTGTCACTGAAAACAGCCATGGCCTTGTCCGCCGCAAAAATAGTCCCCATCGCAACCTATGGAATAGATCTTAGTTGGGAAAAGTTGAGTCTAAAAGACCTAAGGACTCTGAATGCAGTTAAATCACGCTTCTTGAAAGCCGTCCTAGGTGTTTCAAAACACATAAAGTCGAGGCTAGTATACGAACACGCCAGAGAACCCTTTTTCATAGAGGAACTGCGTATGAGGCTCCCATCCACTGACAAATCGAATAAAATCCTACATGAAAGAGAGAAGAAGAGATGGGAAATTTGGCAGGACTTTTGCACAACAGAAGCCATGATAAACAAGAACAAATCAAGAACTCCGACAACTGGTGAACTCAATAGCAGTGCGTGGATACCACTGTATGGGGGCTTAATTATATTATGCAAATGTTTTTTAAATTTTAGTAGCTGTCTGTCCGGTTACGCAGTCTCGTACCGGTTGGCCCTGATTAGTATTTGTACGCAATCTGACTGCATGGAATAACAACAAAGAATGAAAGGAAATTTCCGTTAACACAATTAATTAATTAAGTCCCCAGCAACTATGAAAGCTACGAAACAACAAGGCACAAGTGTCGCTGTTCTGTGTGTGGAAGTGTGATTCAACGTACACATCTGGCATGGTTCTTCCTCAATACGAAAAGACATTTTAAATACCATTTATACTGAAGTAATTAAAAAAAAAATAAACAGAAATACTATAATTGCACATAGAAACCAGAAATACAGTCTAATACAAGAACACGAGCCAGATGCTTTGTTGACTGAACCTGTGACCAAGAGGCATTATTGTTTAAGACATTGAAATAATGAAAAAAAAGGAATTTTTTACCTTCATATATATTGACGAAAAGCACACTCTGATCATTACAGCATTCCCAATCCAACAACATCTGGTGTCTAGCCTTCAAAACAATACTACAAGTTCTGAACAAGCACTCTCCATGGGAACTTCTCAACAACGACTCACCACTGCTACATCTCAATAAGCACTCTCCACGACGACTTCTCGACAAGAACTGCCAGTGGAGGCGGCGGAATAAAACTCTTTGGCGCAATCTCTGGCGCTGTGGCTCAGTGTAGCCACCTTTCACCACCACAAAATATGCAAGAACAAGAGTTTCCACGACCCCGACAGCAAGTGTATGTGTGAATTGTGCTACCGACCCTCTGACCGTTACCATGTGACCATTTGTGAAAACGAGCAAAATCAGTGGTAGAACTCTGCAAATAATAAACAATGTGGACACTGAAATGTGACAAACCAGGTATGATATAACAAAGCTAAGTAATTTCTTTAACTGATGCACAACTTTGGCGCATTTATTCTAATAAAATGAATAAAAGGATTAATTACAAAAGCGCGCTGAAAATAAAACGGAATGTACTGTAGCAGACATTTAAGTATATTTTACTATTTGCAAAAAAGGAAAAAAATATTCGTTACGTAAAATCTGCTTCAACAGGATACAATGCCATCTGGCGTGCAGAGTCGCTAAGTAAAGGGAGAAAAAACAATACCGAAATGGAAGCGAGAAGGAACTTAAGTCAAAATATCATGCGGTTTCGAGCAACTTCGGAATGGTCCCCCATTCGGATCTCCGGGAGGGACTGCCAAGGCGGAGGTGGCCATGAGAGAAAGAGTTAATAATCAACGAAAGGATAACAATCTACGAGTTGGGGCGTGGAACGTCATAAGCTTGAACTTGGTAGGGAAGCCAGAGAATACGGAAAGTTAAATGCAAAGTATCAAATCAGGTATAGCAGGGGTAAGTGACATGAAATGAAAAGGAGGCAAGCACTTCTGGCCAGATTAGTATAGGGTAATATTAACAGCAGCAGAAAATTGCCAAACTATAAAAGAATTCGTTATGAATAGGAAGCTAGTGCAGAGAGTGTGTAGCAGTGAACAGATTAGTGATATGGTTGTTCTTATAAAAATCTCTTGCAAACCAACACCCACAACGATAGTCCAGGTATAAACGCGAACATTGCAAGCTGAAGAAGAAGAGGTAGAGAAAGTATATGAGGATATTGAAAAGGTAATAAAGTAAGTAAGGGAAAATGAAAATGTAATAGCTGTGGGGGACTGGAATGTAGTTGTCGGGGATGGAATAGAAGAAAAGATTACAGGAGAGTATGGGCTTGGTAGTAGCATCGATAGAGGAGGTCCTTCTCCTCTATCGATGCTACTACCAAGCCCATACATAATTGAGTTCTCCAATAAATTTCAGCTCGTAACAGCAAATCCTCTCTTCAAGAAACACAGGAGAAGGAGGAATACTTGGAAAAGGCCGATTGACGCAAAGATTTCAGTTAGATTACGTTGTGGTCAGACAGAGATTCCAAAATCGGGTACTGGGTTGTAAGGCATTTATACTGTGTTCAGTTTATTCTATTTGAAACACCTAAATGTGTGTAATACTGATATAGCACTGTTTCAGTTACGGATTTCAGAGGGTTGAGCGTTTACCAAGCTGCTCGTGACCAGCAAGTGACGCGCTCTACGCCATGTTTACTTGGCATCGTAACTAGTTGCCAGGCGTTTAGTTCAATGTGTGCTCTTATAACAAGCCACACCTGTGGTATAATTTTTGTTGTTTTCCGTGGAGGACTCTATCTATGATTTCTGCTACTTGACTTGAGCGCCTTAGCTTATAATGTATGCTTACAGTTGTGATGTAATGTAACCTATGTAAGTATATTTTTATTGCATTTATTTCTTTTCGATATTGTAATGTATTGGGTATTTTAGAAGTTTATTTTTTAATACGAGGAAGGTTTGAAAAGTTCTCGGAATCACCACCAGAGGTCAGTGCTAGCGCAGTGAGTTATTCACGTGACTTTTGCGTGTAAACACGTCCCACGTCAGTATTCTTGGAAGAGAGCTGTGGCGGTGACGTGGCTCTGTTGTTGTTCCCACTTAGTGATTTGCGAAAATGCAAAAGATGGACATTCGAGCAGTGATTAAATACTTCATAAAGAAAGGTATGAAAGCAAAGAACTTTTGTGCCGATTTCCAGAATACACTGGTGGACTCTGCTCCTTCATATTCAACTGTGGGGACTGATGACCTCAGATGTTAAGTCCCATAGTGCTCAGAGCCATTTATTCAACTGTTGCCAAGTGGACAAATGAATTAAAATTTGGTAGGGAGAACTTAGATGATGATCCGTGCAGTGGTCGTCAAAGATGTGTCACTACTAAAGAAATCATTGCAAAAGCCCGGTACGGTCGCAGGTTCGAATTCTGCCTCGGACCTGGATGTGTGTGATGTCCTTAGGTTAGTTAGGTTTAAGTAGTTCTAAGTTCTAGGGAACTGATGACCTCAGATATTAAGTCCCATAGTGCTCAGAGCCATTGGAAAAGCGCACAAAGTGGTCATGGAGGACCGCCGATTGAAAGTGCGTGAAATTGTTCAAGCTTGCCAGATGTCATCTGAGAGGGTATATCACATTTTAACTGAAGAATTAGAAATGAAAAAATCATCTGCAAGATGGTTGCTGTGACTCTTGACGCTGGATCAAAAACGCATGAGAATGGACATATCGGGACTATGTCTGGCCCGTTTTAGGAGAAACGAACAAGATTTTTTGCGCCAGTTTGTGACCACAGATGAAACTTGGGTGCACTACACCCCAGAGACAAAACAACAGTCAAAGCAGTATAAACATGCCGGTTCAGCGCCACCTAAGAAAGCAAAGAGAATTTCTTCGCCGGGAAAGGTCATGGCATGAGTATTCCGGGATGCGAAGGGGATTATGTTTGTAGACTATATCCCCACTCGGCAAACAATTACTGGAGAATACTGTGCTAATCTGCTGGACAAATTGCAACAATAGATACGCGGAAAAAGGGCAGGTTTAGCAAGGAAGAACGTCATCTTCCATCAAAACAATGCGCGCCCGCACGCATGTGCCGTCGCCACGGCAAAATTACCCGAACCAAGGTATGAATTGTTGCCATACCCGTCTTATTCACCTGATATGGCTCCGTCAGCCTTCCATCTCTTCCCAAATCGGAAATTTTTCTTGGTGGACGAAGATTCACTTCAAACGAAGAATTGATAGCCAGTTATTTTCGAGATGGGATCAAGGCAGTGGAACATCGCTGGACCAAGTGCATTAATCTACAAGGAGACTGCATTGAAAAATAAAAATAACGTTATTGACGTAAGTACTTTTTTTGTCCTCCGTTCCGAGAACTTTTCAAACCACCCACGTATGTTGAAAATACACAGTCCATCAGCAGAATATACCCATAGTAGTATTGAAACCCGGTTAAGGAGTATTGGAATCAACTTTATGCAACCGGTTGGCTGGAAACATCATTTACTGAAAATGCTCAGATTACTTTTGAAAGACTCAATGATATGTGTAGGAGTGGAGAACTATCGCCAAAGCTGTGAAAAATCATTCCCCATCAGGTCACGCTCGGCTTGGAAACAGGTTTTGTCTCCCGTTTTTAATTACTTAAGTTGGGGACGATAATAATTAGTTGAGTTCTAGGAGCGGAAATGGACTGCCCTTCCTGCCCCGCTAGCTGGAAAAACAACTGGCGTCTGACGAGACAGCCAGAGGGAAATTGCGTTGCCTTAGTTCTGCAGCGATTTAGATTAACGCGTCTCGTGCATACATTCTTTTTCCAATTTACGTGTCAAAAACACGCCGCTTAACCTTAGAGATGAAAATGGCATCTTGCTCGACGCCCACAGCGCAGTGGCTCGTCCTGCAATATCACACTAGTATTTTTTGTTCCAACTCGTAGATGTGTGTGTTAATTCCTAAGGGACCAAACTGCTGAAGTCATCGGTCCCTAGACTTACACACTACTTAAACTAACTTATACTAAGAATAACACACACACCCATGCCTGAAGGAGGACTCGAATCTCCGGCGGGAGGGGCCGCGCAGTCCGTGACATGGCGCCTCAAACCGCACGGCCACTCCGCGCGGTCAACTCGTAGAAAGTGGGTCACGAAAGATCAACCAAGTCAGTAGATAAAAATAGGCAATGCGTCAACGGAAATTGTAAGAAATTCAAATGAAGCCGTATTTCGTTTCAAGGCGTCGCGTACTTGTAAGAGGACTAGTTACATGGTAGTTAATGAATACTTCGATACCACTAAAAATTTTGCAGATTGTATATTACCCATACACAATATGTATTGGATTGAAGTTAGAAAGTATGATTTTTCTTAATTTATATCAGAAAATTGAATTGTGTGGTTCACCTACACACCGAATCAACATCATTAACACAATTTCAGAACATTTAACTGTAATTAACAGAAAGTTATAAGTAGTGCGAGAAACCTGATGTTGTGAATTAACATATTGCCGCAAATTTTAGCGAACTTTACAATTTCTTTCTCGTGATCGCGTTATTACATTCCCATAGAAATGTTAGGGGAAATATATATGTTGTAATTAAAGCAATAATTAGTTAGCAAAATTCGCAAATTTCAACTTCCATAAAATCAGATTTTGGAACATTTATCAGTCACCTGATGTATTTAACGTGACTTGTGCACTTTATGTACCGTGTAAATAACGAAAAACCAATTAGATCAGTTGTAATTAAATTTTTCATTAACAATTCTCAAACATTTTGATGTAAACACTATTGATTTTCAGTCATTTTTGTACTACGAATTATCATACAGAACTATAACCTGAAATTCCGTTTTGGCATTTTGTACCGTACTTCAATTAATGTTAGGACAAAAGTACAACTTGAAATCAAGATGTACTTCATGATTTTACGATAAGTATTGTTATTGTAAATTCATAACCAAAATTCCACACAAAACTCAAAAGAACAATATTTAGAAATGTACTCAGAAACAATCATCAGTTATTGCCTTTTAAAACCATACTAACAGTTTGTCATAAATCATTAACTTTTCATCATAAATCAGTAAATGTAATTTTTTTTGACAATAGCTGAATGAACATGCAATGTTAAGATAGGGTATATATTGAGTATTGCAAAGCACCTGAAGTCATGCGCAGTTTGGCCAATGTAATGGCGCAAAGCCTGTAACGGTTGCTGTTTTGTGTGAATACCTTTCTAAACGCTTACTGAAAATATGTCTGCCGTTAAAAGGATTCATCACTGTGTTGGAAAATATTATTTTGACATCCAAGTTTTCATCAAGTCCGAAATCCAGGCAAATCTGCTATATATATATCCAGGCAAATCTGCTATATATACATCCACTGCCGGCCGGGGTGGCCGAGCGCTTCTAGGTGCTACAGCCTGGAACCGATCGACCGCTACGGTCGCAGGTTCGAATCCTGCCTCGGGCATCGATGTGTGTGATGTCCTTAGGTTAGTTGGGTTTAAGTAGTTCTAAGTTCTAGGGGCCTGATGACCTTAGAAGTTAAGTCCCATAGTGCTCAGAGCCATTTGAACCATATCCACTAATGGACTTTATTGGTGGAGGAGATTCGACGGTTCAAAGTTAAGATTCCACTGCAAAAACTACATCACTCTCATGCTGCGATGAATCTACATCTACATCTACATTTATACTCCGCAAGCCACCCAACGGTGTGTGGCGGAGGGCACTTTACGTGCCACTGTCATTACCTCCCTTTTCTGTTCCAGTCGCGTATGGTTCGCGGGAAGCACGACTGTCTCCGTGCGCGCTCGAATCTCTCTAATTTTACATTCGTGATCTCCTTGGGAGGTATAAGTAGGGGGAAGCAATATATTCGATACCTCATCCAGAAAGGCACCCTCTCGAAACCTGGCGAGCAAGCTACACCGCGATGCAGAGCGTCTCTCTTTCAGAGTCTGCCACTTGAGTTTGCTAAACATCTCCGTAACGCTATAGCGGTTACCAAATAACCCTGTGAAGAAACGCGCCGCTCCTCTAGGGATCTTCTCTATCTCCTCCGTCAACCCGATCTGGTACGGATCCCACACTGATGAGCAATACTCAAGTATAGGTCGAACGAATGTTTTGTAAGCCACCTCCTTTGTTGATGGACTACATTTCCTAAGGACTCTCCCAATAAATCTCAACCTGGTGCCCGCCTTACCAACAATTAATTTTATATGATCTTTCCACTTCAAATCGTTCCGTACACATACTCCCAGATATTTTACAGAAGTTTCTACCAGTGTTTGTTCCGCTATCATATAATCATACAATAAAGGATCCTTCTTTCTATATATTCGCAATACTTTACATTTGTCTATGTTAAGGTTCAGTTGGCACTCCCTGCACCAAGTGCCTATCCGCTGCAGATATTCCTGCATTTCGCTGCAATTTTCTAATGCTGCAACTTCTCTGTATACTACATCATCATCCGCGAAAAGTCGCATGGAACTTCCGACACTATCTACTGGACCATTTACATATATTGTGAAAAGCAATGGTCCCATAACACTCCCCTTTGGCACGCCAGAAATTACTTTAACGTCTGTAAACGTCTCTCCATTGCGAACAACATTCTGTGTTCTGTTTGCTAAAAACTCTTCAATCCAGCCACACAGCCGGTCTGATATTCTGTAGGCTCTTACTTTGTTTATCAGGCGACAGTGCGGAACTGTATCGAGCGCCTTCCGGAAGTCAAGGAAAATGGCATCTACCTGGGAGCCTGTGTCTAATGCTTTCTAGGTCTCATGAACAAATAAAGCGAGTTGGGTCTGACACGATCGTTGTTTCCGGAATACATGTTGATTCCTACAGAGTAAATTCTGGGTTTCCAAAAACGACATGATACTCGAGCAAAAAACATGTTCTAAAATTCTACAACAGATCGACGTCAGAGATATAGGTCTATAGTTTTGCGCATCTGCTCGACGACCCTTCTTGAAGACTGGGACTAACTGTGCTCTTTTCCAATCATTTGGAACCTTCCGTTCCTCTAGAGACTTACGGTACACGGCTGTTAGAAGGGGGGCAAGTTCTCTCGTAATGAGGAGTATTTTAGCCAAAACTGCAGCTGGAGTAACATTTGACGCCCCATTTTGCTGAAGTGAAAATCTTATGAAGGTACCTGTCTAAAGACGAACTCTGGTGGAGACATTTGCCATCTATTTTATCAAAATGCATTATCGAGATTAATTAATAACTCATAGTGACTGTTAACTCAGTCATGCTTATGATATTTTGTTAACTTCACTTGCGATACTTTATCATGTATTGCGTTGGATTATGTTTACATCCTTTTTGTAAAGTGGATAGTATACAAAACTAGGGCTTGCCAAACACGTGGTCTTTGTTACAAAAATATAACTTACAGCGCTGCTGGAGTTCGGAACGTGTATGCAGTAGTAAGTCGAAAATTCGTGTTCTGCTTCCTACAGTGTAGCAGATACTAGCTGCAACAAAAACTGGAAACTATCTGGACTCATGCTGTAGAGCTCGTGGAATCTGTGTTCGTGTTGAGAGACCTCGCGAGAAAAAGCATCCGCACTATGCTTGTTATTTACAGAATTTTACGGGTGCACCCAGTGCTTCTTTTCTTTTTCAGTTTTATGAGCGTTACATAATGATAAGTGACAATGACGTTCTCTTCAGAAGAGCTCGTAAGTGCAACTGAAATAGAAACGTGATTCTTGCTGTCATGTTGCTTGTCTCGTGGCGAACCGCATGGAGTATCCTTATCGTACATCATACCATCCCAATGGGTAGAACGAAAGTTGCGCCGATATGCGTCACGTCCCACGACCTCTATTTCAACACATTAAATGTATTCGCAGTTGCGAATATAGACAGCCTTCAGCTGTAGAACGGAATGACAATGAAAATTTGTGCTGCATCGGTCCTCGAACCCGGGTTTCCCGCTTATCGCGAGCGGTCATCATACCATCTTTGTCATAATGGGGGGCGATTTTGTGTGCGACCTGTAGAACCGCAGGTAGCGACTAGAAGTCAGCAAGGTGGACGAAGGAGGAAGAAGAAAATTCGAGGATGCTGTGAAGTGGAGCGTTGTGAATGCGGTTGGAAAGAGGGGTATATCTCGGGACAGATTTCATCGTTGGGGAGGGGGAGTTGGTTAAAATTCTGGCGGGAGAGGATGGATAAGGCATGGAGGTACATGGAGGATGGAATTATAGATGTAGTCGCGCAGCAGAGCACCTGGATTGGTTGTTAATGGGTAGGAAATTGGGTGCTGTGACTGAGTTTTGAGACTAATGTATCGGCTCCGAAGGTGCTCTTGGAAGAGAAGAAGGTGTGGTAAGTGGATGAGCTGGTAGAGGATGCGAATTGTGGGAGGTAGGCGGATGCGGAAGGCGAGGCGAAGTGCATGTCTTTCCTGGATTTCAAGGAACTTAAAAAAACTTGAGACAGAGTCGCAGGCAACGTAAGCTAGGATGGAGCAGATGAGGGATTTATACCTGATAACAGCGGTAGAAGGATGTAGATCCCAGGTGCGGCTTGTTAATAGTTTTAGTAGTTTTAATCGGTTTACGAATTTGTGCTGGATGGAAAGAAGATGCGGGTTCCATGTTAGTTTTCCGTCGAGTTAGTCCTAAATACTTTACTGTCTTAATCAGAGGGATGGATTGATACCAAGGCTGCAAATCGTTGTCCTTTATTGGCCTCCGTACCGCACACGGAGCAAGCGCCTCCCATCACAGTTGCTGCCGTGTAAGACTAGGCATGTGGTGCCGCCCTTAGTAGAACACCGAAGCCAAACATATACCTCATTCAAAGACCATTTTCAAGCAATCAGACTGGCCGTACCGAAGAACGTTTTGTTTCGATGCTGGATAGTGTACGTTTCCACGTCCTAAGTTAATCAAAACAATGGTTAAAATGGCTCTGAGCACTATGGGACTTAACATCTGAGGTCATCAGTCCCCTAGAACTTAGAACTACTTAAATCTAACTAACCTAAGGACATCACACACATCCATGCCCGAGGCAGGATTCGAACCTGCGACCGTAGCGGTCACACGGTTCCAGACTGAAGCGCCTAGAACAGAACGGCCACTAGCGGCCTGCTAAGTTAATGAAGTTGACTAAAAACATAATTTCAGTTGCCTCTTTATAAACACTGTGTCCCAAAACCAGAAGTGTTGGCAACTATCACAGTTTCGTCATATCTGATCCCATGTCCCTTGTTTAAGAAATATTCCGCTACAGCCTATTTTTCCGGCAGCTACAGCCTCGTGTGACGGCGCTCCCACCCCCACCCCCCTCCGCCACTGTCTGAACTGTGCGGATCGATCTGTCAATATAATTCCTTAAAATTCTTTCACTCTTAAATGATATGCCCTCTTCAAAAGGAATGATGGCCACAGATCTATGCTCCTCTTCATACACCTACTGCCATGATCCAAACTCCTTAGTGCGACGAATCTGCTTCTCAGAGTACACATTTCACTTAAAAACAACCGTCAAATGCGCACGTTCTTGGGTTAATTCGCAGGTTCCTTTCAGAGAATGCTGATACAATAGCTCCATATTTAGCAATTATATACAACTGCGATCTCATAGAAAGATCCGTACTTAAAGGCTGGAAAATTGCTCAAGTCACACCAATACTCGAAAACGGAAATGGGAATAGTCTGCTGAATTACGGGCCAATATTAATAACGTCGATTTGCAGTAGGGTTTTGGAACATATACTGTGTTCGAACACTATGAAGTACCTCGAAGAATCGATTTATTGACAAACAGTACGGATTCAGAAAATATCGTTCTTGTGAAACATAACTAGCTCTTTATACTCATGACGTAATGAGTGCTATCGACAGGGGATGTCAAACTGATTCCATATTTTTAGATTTCCAGAAGGCTTTCGGCACCGTTCCTCACAAGCGTCTTCTAACCAAACTGCGTGCCTATGGAATATTGCCTCAGTTGTACGACTGGATTCGGGATTTCCTGTCAGAAGGGTCACACTTCGTAGTGATAGATGGAAAGGCATCGAGTAAAACAGAACTAATATCCGGCGTTTCCCAAAGACGTGTTATAGGCCCTCTATCGTTCTTGATCTATATTAACGACGTAGGAGACAATTGGACTAGCCCTCTTAGATTGTTTGCAGATGATACTGTCATCTAACGTCTTGTAAAGTCATCAGATGACCAAAACGAATTGCAAAATGATTTAGATAAGATACCTGTATGGTGCAAAAAGTAGCAATTGACCCTGAATAAAGAAAAGTGTGAAGTTATTCACATGACTACTAAAAGAGATCCACTAAATTTCGATTACGCGATAAGGCACACAAATCTGAAGATTGTAAATTCAACTAAATACTTAGGGATTACAATTACAAATAACCTAAGTTGGAATGATCACAGCGTGGCCCCTCCCGTCGGAGGTTCGAGTCCTGCCTCGGGCATGGATGTGTGTGATGTCCTTAGGTTAGTTAGGTTTAAGTAGTTCTAAGTTCTAGGGGACTGATGACCTCAGATGTTAAGTCCCATAATGCTTGGAGCCATTTGAACCAAATATATTGTTTTCGCAAATAAACTCTCACAATCACTGTGCCATACCATGGACATCAATTTTGATGAAAATTAAATTTATTGGCCAACCTGTGCGTACGGAACCCTCGTCTGTTCTGCAACCTGCTGCTATTAGGAATATCGATCTGACTGTCCAAAACAAACTCTCCTTTGCCGTCCTTGCGATGTGCGATGCAAGACGCTACCGTATCACTTTTCATAAAAATGCTTCTGCAGCACACAACTCTCGATGTGCAATGCGAATACATAAAGGCATTACTGAAGGTAGAGAACGAAAAATGAGGAACTAAATTTAACGACTGATAAATGGGAACAAAGACTCCAAGTATGACTGTGGTTCGTTAAGCCAGAACAACAATACACATTTACATAAAGTTCACACAGCTAGACAAGTTAGCAAAATATTTGTTAATTACTTTCCTGTGTACAATTAATTTCCTTGACAGCCGTTTCAAATATAAGAGAAAACCACACGTTGTAATACAAAATTTCCCCGCCAGACTTCAATCACATACAATCTCTAACAATAAGAAACTACACGATTACAAATATAAATGAAAACTGGATTATCTAGAAAGTTCTTGTTATTCTTTCGTTAATGATTGCTCAGCATCTTCAACATTCCTTAAAACACATTATTACAAAATCCTTTTTAAATAATGCTGCTTCCACTACACGGCTTTCATCCTTCTCAAACCAGGCACATAACCAGACTGTGTAACACACACTGATTGACTGCTACTCTCTACAAAATGAAGTAACCTCTCTGACCAACATCAGTGGTCTCACGAACAACTTACAAATAATATGGTTATATCAATACTACCGAGGTTGAGTTCATTTATCAGATTTGCAATTTCATCCACAATTATGGCCAAAAATTCTTGAAATCATCTTGGCAAATAAAACTGTCCCCTTTCAATCTTTGCAGTATTCCACGTGTTATATGAGACGGTTTCATTACAAACGTACCTCTGCAATTCCGTAACATGCGAAATTGCGGCCGCGGTGGTCTCGCGGTTCTAGGCGCGCAGTCCGGAACCGTGCGACTGCTACGGTCGCAGGTTCGAATCCAGCCTCGGGCATGGATGTTTGTGATGTCCTTAGGTTAGTTAGGTTTAAGTAGTTCTAAGTTATAGGGGACTAATGACCATAGCAGTTGAGTCCCATAGTGCTCAGAGCCATTTGCGAAATTGGCATCGTGTGTCCCAGCGGGACGTGATAGTTAAAACTGGTATTTCACTACTAATCAAATGGTGTGATAAGAGAGAAGTTTGGATCCTGGCAACATGCAGCACGGAAGAGTTGGTGCGTTAAAAAAGTCTTATTAAAAACCGGTAAAAAAAGTACGGAAAGTGATGTATGTTGCTGACAAGACTAAGTTAATCGGCAGAGTGTTCATACTGTTAAATGTGTTTGAAAAACCATTAAATGCTATAAGAAATGGTTTTTTCATGTTGTGGACATGTGAGTTTTAAATGCGTGCATAATACAAATGTTATAACCGGAACAAACAGTTTAACGGCTAAATCTCTACTCGTGTTCTAAGAAAATATTTAGAGACGTACTGCCAAGAAGAAACATTAACTTTCTACAAAAAACCACCGGTCGATGCACCACCCCCTTCAATTAATATAGCACCAGTCCTAAAAGATTCAGAAGACAACAATGCAGATGCGTTGCGTGTATGAAACAGTAAAAACATGGGAAGATACTACATTCGGTTATTGTTGGTTTTCTGTCTTGAGTTTACTGCAATTTAATTGAAGAGAATTACACAGGTCGCGTTTCGCTTTTATTTATAAAGCATCTTCCGTGGTTATTCTGCCAAGTGGATACATAAGTTTGCACATTTTTGGTTGTTTTTGGTTAAAAACAGCGCCTTGTTTATAAGGTTGGTATGCAAGTGACTTACGGTGTTTCTTTACGTATTGTTCTTCTTTCATCCTTGCTAGCAGGAGTTGACGTCGATTCACTTATGACCTTGCCAATTATTACCATTCTGTAGCATTTCTTGCGCTGCATTATTTGTACTTCACTTATGTAAACTGAACTGAAGCTGTGTGTGTTTCCCACTCTGCGC
Organism: Schistocerca americana; assembly: GCF_021461395.2. NCBI lineage: Eukaryota > Metazoa > Arthropoda > Insecta > Orthoptera > Acrididae > Schistocerca > Schistocerca americana. The sequence goes on from NC_060121.1 coordinate 850,045,049, forward strand.
ATTAACAGTGTTTATGTCTGTTCTTTTGTTTTCGTTCACGTTGTGAGTGTTGCCAACCTGTGAATGTACTTTGTGTGTGTGTGTGTGTGTGTTAGAGAGAGAGAGTTAGTGTAAATGTCTTGTATGTTAGGTAGAGATGTAAGAGGAGAATGGCGGGGGGGGGGGGGGGGGGGGTTGTTGACAGTTTTTTTTAGGGGGGGGGGATGCGTCTGGAAGGTGGTCAATGGACAGAACCTGAGAGGAGATGGTAGTGGTAAATGGAACCTGCAATTATATATGTATATTTAGTGTTATATTAAATGGTGCCAGTTTAAAGAGTGTGTGGTTTGCCAAGCTGGTCTGATCATTTATCAGTTGTTTCTTTTCTGTTGTGGTTTTTTGAATGTGGTAGTTTTATTTTAGGATGACGAGGTGTTCTTTGTTGTTGCTTGTCCTTATGATTTCCATGTCTCTGTCTCTGCTGGTAATTTTATGTTGGTGTTGGTCTAAGTGCTGTGCAAAGTTGAATGATTTATCGTATACTTCCATGCTCTTACATGTTTTTTGTATCCGGCGTCCAGTGTTCTCCTGGTCTGACCTATGTATCTTCCATCACGTGGCAAAAACTGACAAGTGCATGTGAGAATCGAAGAGTTCGTCATCAGCTGCTGCTAACAATGAGGGAAGAAGCAGAGTATCTAAGGAAACACTGGGAATAACTTGCACACCAACTTCATAAACAAAACGCTGTTTTTAATCTAAAACGACCAAAACTATACAGACGTAAGTATCCAATTTGCAGAATAACCACGAAAGATGCTTTGTAAATAAAAGCGAAAGGCGTCTGGCGTAATTCTCTTTAATTAAATTGCAGTGAGTTTGAGACGGAAAACCAGATATTACCGATTTTAACAGCCGCTGCGGAAGATGGCCCTGCAAACAATGATCCTACATTCATATTGGAAATTTGCCATCTGGTACTGTGCTTTGAACACTGCTTCCAAACACACTGCTTGAATAGGAAGTGGAGTCACTGTAGCTTCATACACAGACACAGCATTCCGGGTATGCAAATGATTATAGAGTCGCAATTGTCTGTGCCGGGTGAAGCGGCCATCCGCGTCCATTAGTGTCTGTGCGTGTCTAGTGCTGCTACCAGACGTGGTAGGATATACGAGGGGCTTGAGCGGCGTCAGGTATTGAGTGACCACCGAAGGACGCGGAGAAGCCGCGCAGTCGAATGAGACAGCGGTTTCAACACCTGACAAAGTTGTGGATCTCCATTTGGCCAGCAGGTGGAATCCTTTAGTGTCCACGTTTGTGGAGCATTAGGATGAGATAGTGGCCCAGTGTTGGACTGCTTGGGAATGTGAGGGGGGGTATATTCGTCCTCAAGGTTCCCATCGACAACGTCTTACTGTCACAGGGGATATTCACATTATTATATACCAAGTATACCATAATCCCTTTACTTATCCACATAGTTACAACAGTGGCACTGCTACAACAGTTCAAGAGTCGAGCTTACATCAGAAGAGCATACAACGGTTCTATGACAGCCTTCCAAACCGAATCAGTCCATGCATGCAGGGCAGAAGTGCAACGTCATAGTGATAAGTGGGCTCATGTTGCCAAGTTGTTTGCAAATTTCAGTCGATTTGTAATCACTAAAATAGCATCACGTATCCTCTCAACAATTCAAGTTTCGTTTTCTTTCCTCCTTCTCTGGATGTTTCACTTTTTGCGTCAGGCAGTGTATACCCCAAATTATCTTATAGGTCGGGTATCCACAGCTAAGAAACTTGTATATAATGTGAAGGACAATCAAAGAATTTAAAATCAGTGAGGGTAAAATTGTCTGTATTAAAATTGAGTGAAAATCCAAATCCGCAACAGCTGTTTATTGCTTTTTCACTCTATGTCGACCGGTTTCATACCCTCGACGTGTTTCTTCAGGTCATATCCGCATATATAATGAAGGTATATAAATAAAACCACTAATAGTCAATATAACCTATCGAACAAAGTAGACAGTAAAGCGATGTACTCGCAAAACTAATACTAAATATGCCACGAATTCCAAGGTACAAATGCGCTTAAATATTTTTTTTACGCACCCTTGTACCTTGGAATTCGTGGCACATGTAGTATTAGTTCTGTGAGTATGTCGCTTTACTGTCCACTTCATTCGGCAGGTTATGTTGACAATCAGTGGTTTTATTCTATATGCAGACATGAACAGAAGATATACCTCCAGGGCATGAATGCCCGGAGTTCGTGGTTTAGTGACTAGCGTCGCTGCCTCTGGATCACGGGATCCCGGGTTCGATTCCCGGCCGGGTTGCCATTATCATCATCATTTGTGACAATGGCTAGATTTTGACTGCGAAAAAAATTGTACTGTGCAACAATTGCGACTTTGTACGGGCGCTGATGACCGCGCAGTTGAGCGCCCCACAACCAAACATCATCATCCATGACATGAAACCGGTCGTTATACAGTGAAAACACAATAAACAGCTATGCGGATTTGTGCTTTCACTCAATTTTAGTATAGACTATTTTTGTAACTCCGATTTTAAATTTTTTGATGGTCCTTCATATTATGCACAAGTAATTTTCTTGTGTGTCTACACCGTCGGATGATATAGAAAATTAAATTGTAAAATTATAGCTATTGTAGATCGTACAAAAACATAATGAGATACATAAAATAAAGCTGAATATGAATAATAACAGGAAAATTACTGACGCAACCAACCATCACATAATATACGAGGCCTGTTCTTTAAGTAAGTATCGTTTTGAAATTTAAAAAAAGACGTGATAAGATATCTCAATAATTTTATTTTTACATGAAAGCCTATACCATAATCTACTTTTGTACATAATTTCCGTCAATATTGAGGCACTTGTCATAACGTTGTACCAGTTTTTGAATACTCTCCTCATAGAAGTCTGCCGCCTGACTTGTTAACCACTGCATCACCACTGTTTTGACTTCGTCATCGTCTTGAAGTCGCTGACCGCCGAGGTGTTTCTTCAAGTGCAGGAACAGATGGTAGTCACTTGGCGCAAGATCGGGGCTGTACGGAGGATGATCTAGAGTTTCCCGTCGAAAAGATGAGATGAGATCTTTGGCCTGATTCGCCACATGCGGACGGGAATTGTCAAGCAGCAAAACGTTGCCCTTGCTCAACTTCCATGGACTGTTGCTTTGATTCTGGTGTGACGTAGGCCACCCATGTTTCATCGCCCGTAACAATTTGGCTTAAGAAATCATCACCGTTGTTGTGGTACAGCTCAAGGAAAGTCAATGCACTATCTAAACGTTTGGTTTTGTGCACACCCGTCAGCATTTTCGGTACCCAACGTGCGCACCATTTTCGGTATTTCAAGTGACAATGCCATACAAAACACTACGAGAAACATTAGGAAAGTCATCCCACAAGGAGGAAATCCTAAAGCGTCTGATTTCTCTCACCTTATTGTCCACTTCCTGCACCAAACTTTCATTAACGATCGTAGGACGCCCACTCCGTTGTTCATCATGCACATTTGTGCGGCCATCTTTAAATGCTCTCACCCACTTTCTTACCATTCCATCATTCATAATGTTTTCTCCGTAAACTGCACAGATCTCACGATGAATATCGATCGCTTTTAGGCCTTTAGCACTAAGAAATCTTATAACAGCCCGTACTTCACAGTTGGCGGGACTCACGATTATCAGAGGCATCTTAAACGCTCAGTATACAACGTAAACAAGGAAGAATCAGACTGTAATGGCGTCAGTGCGTAGATTAATGTACAGGATTTCATGTAAAAATAAAATTATTGAGATATCTTAGCACATCTTTTTTAAATTTCAAAACGGTGCTTACTTAAAAAACACGCCTCGTAGAAAAGTCTTTTTACTGTCGAGAATAACGAAAACATGAGGATTGTGAGGGGGACTTCAGTTTACTGCGAGAGTTTTAGGAAAGTGCGGTTCATCTTTAAAGAAGAGCTTATATAGGACGCCAGTGCGACCTGTTCTTCAGTACTGCTCGAGTGTTTGGGATCCGCACCAGGCCGGATTATAGAAAGACATCGAAGCAGTTCAGAGGCGGGCTCTAGATTTAGTACCAGTAGGTTTGACTAACACGCAAGTGTTACGGAGATGCCTCGGGAAGTCAAATGGATGTCCCTGGAGGGAAGGCGACGTTCTTTTCGAAAAACACTATTGAGAAAATTTAGAGAACCGGTATTTGAAGCTGACTGTAGAACGATCCTACTGCCGCCATCACACATTTTGCGTAAGGACCACGAATATAAGAACAGAGAGGTTAGGGCTCGTGCCGAGGAATATAGATAGTCGTTTTTCCGTCGCTCTGTTTACGAGTGGAACAGGAAAGCAAATGAGTAATAACGGTACAGGGTCCCCTCCGCCACGAACCATAAAGTGGCTTGCGGAGTATGTATGTAGATGTAGATGTAGCTGTAGAAATGGTATAATAAGAGAGAAGTTTGGATCCTGGCAACTTGCAGCACAGCGGAGTCAAAATTCAAATGGTTCAAATGGCTCTGAGCACTATGGGACTTAACATCTGAGGTCATCAGTCCCCTAGAACTTAGAACTACTTAAACCTAACTAACCTAAGGACATCACACACATCCATGCCCGAGGCAGGATTCGAACCTGCGACCGTAGCGGTCGCGCGGTTCCAGACACAGCGGAGTCAGTGGTCAAAAAAATATCCGACTGTAAAATTGGGAACAAAGTACGGAAACTGAATTATGTTCTTGACTAGACTGAGTCAAAAGGCACAGCCTACATATGTTAAATTTATGAAAAGCCTTTAAATCGTATAAGAAACTGTTTTTTCGTGTTGTGGACACGTGAGTTTTAAATGCGCACTCAATACACGAACCCTAGCATATAGTTCAATTACTTAATTTGAACTTTACCTATATATATATAAAAGAAAGTCGTGTTAGTTACAATATTTATAACTCAAGAACGGTTGGACCGATTTGGCTGAAAATTGGTGGAGAGGTAGCTTAGAACCAGGAGACGGACATAGGATACTTTTTATCCCGTTCGACCGCTATAAAACGTGGTATAACAAAAACGCATCTGACGTGGAATAACAAAACGCAAATGACAGCTAAACGTCTATGGTTAAGTATCAGTATATATCATTAATGAAATCAGTTCCAGGAAGCAAGATCTTGAAATGAATGAGGAGATACATAATCAGGCTTTACTCTTGATTGGAGACACGTGTTACCCCATGTGCGGAAGTTTATTAGTCAGGTTAGGAATGCCAGAGCCAAATCGTGAAATGAATGACTCATTTAATCCAGAATTGGAACGGGAACGTGAATATGATCACTAGGAATTAGATTTAGTAGTTCAAACGAATGTACTCCTGTTGAACCCCCAACAAAAGGAAGTTTATGATACATTAATGAAGGCAATTGATGATGGAAATGGTGGTTTGTATTTCCTGGATGCCCCTGTTGGAACTGGCAAGACATTCCTCATGTCAGTAGTTTTAGCCACTGTTCGTGCGAGATCCAACATTGCGGTTGCAGTTGCTTCTTCTGGAATAGCAGCCACATTGTTAGAAAGATGTTCATTCAGCATTAAAATTACCGTTAAATCTTCAAGCTATTGAAGAACCAACATGTAATATTACAAAAAACTCAGCAATGGCCAAAGTTTTATCAGCATCCAAGATCATCATCTGGGACGAATGCACAATGGCGCATAAACGTGTATTAGAGGCACTTAACCGAACACTGAAAGATCTACGCAATGACTCGAGATGTTTTGAAGGAGCAATGATTTTACTGTCTCGTGATTTCCGAGAACACTGCCAGTACTTCCAAGATCGACGGCTGCAGACGAAATAAACGCTTGCCTCAAATCATCGAATCTACGGCGCTATGTGAAGAAACTTCAGCTGACAACGAACATGAGAGTTGCATTGCTTAATGATACATCTGCTGAAGATTTCTCTGAGCAATTGCTGACTATCGGTAATGGTCGAGTACCTGTCGGAGAATCGAGAGGATTGATTTCATTTCCTCATAATTTCTGTAACTTTGTCTCATCGAAAGACGAACTCATCAACAAAGTATTCCAAACATCATTAATAACTACAAAAGTAATGAATGGTTGAGTGAGCGAGCAATTTTAGCGGCTAAGAATGAAGATGTAGATGACATAAACTACATAATTCAGAATGAGATCATTCGTAAAATGCATTCATTCAAATCTATTGACTATGTAACAAATGAAGATGAAGCCACCAACTATCCAACGGAATTTTTAAACTCCTTGGATGTGCCTGGCTTATCACCACATAATTTACGCCTATAAGTTGGCTCCGTAGTAATCATGCTTCGAAACATAAACAAACCGAAACTGTGCAACGGTACGCGTTTAGTGGTAAGTAAATTGATGAACAATGTTATTTACGCGACGATACTCAAAGGAAAATTCGAAGGTTAGGAAGTTCTCATTCCGAGGATCCCGATGATCCCAACCAATATGCCGTTTAAGGTTAAAAGACTTCAATTTCCGATCCGCATTGCATTCGCCATGACCATTAACAAATCACAAGGCCAATCCTTGAAACTTTGTGGTTTAAATCTGGAATATCGATGTTTTTGACATGGTCAGTTATATGTGGCATATTCACGGGTCGGAAGACCATCTGCGTTGTTTGTTCTTGAGCCTGATAATAAAACAAAAAATGTCGTGTATCACAAGGTACTTAATTGAAGAGTGGAAGCTATGCACCAAAAGACATAAAGAATAAAGAATCATTAAAATACTTAATTTTTTATTTGTATTTCCTAGTAAAAAATTGAACTCAACATCCAAAATCTGATTATTTATTGGCTTTAAGGCGGAACAGTGTTCGCCGGGTCAGCTAGTATACTAATAAAAATTTCCGAGGCTTGTTGCTAAAAAGAACAACGTAAATTGTCATCAAAACATGCTCAATAGACGCATCACTCCCTCGATTAACACAACGAAAAGTCGCAGAAAACAAAACTGCAGTTGTGTTGTGTGTATGAAACAGTAAATATGAGAAATGATACTAGAATGATTCGCAAAATTTGTCGGGTAGTTTTGTGCATCGAGTCCTGCTTCGAAATTCACTGCTGGACATAAAAAGTGAAGCACCCAGAAGATGTGGTCGGATGTGAAAGTTAACTTCGTACACCTACGCTCGAAGACGCTTGCGTTAATTTCTGTAGGAATTTTTCTTGTTTTGGACGTCTGAAATCGCGTACGCAAGGTTTGAATCGCTTAGACATTCGCGCTCAGCTTCGACAGAAATGCTGCGCCGCACAGAGACGAGTCAGAGGTAATCTCTGCTCTGCGAGAATGCGCGCCAGATTTATCTGCTGACCGCGAGGAGAGGGGAGGAGAGGAGACAGTTGAGCTTTGGTGCCAGACATGAACAGTCGAGTTTCGGTTTAGTAGCAGCAGGCAACAAACAATGGACATTTTTGGGAATTACATTGTGGATTAATGGAAGATTTACTGTGGACGGGAAAAGAATTGATTTTTGCACTGTTTTGTTTTGTTTGTGGAAGCGGTTTGATAATATAGCTTTCTTGCTTCGTCAGACATCCAGATCAGAAATACCTTTGCTTTTAATTTTTTTGTTAGGAATTATCGATCATCGAGAGAGAAATGGATTTAAGAATAAGATTTTGGAGTGAAGATCAGTTTTTGTAAATTCGGTTACTGCAATTCATGGATTATTTTTACACGATTTCAGAGAAAGCTTAAGTATTTTTGAAGTTTCATGAAATGTTATTAAGTCTAAGGAAACGAATATGGAACTGAGTTCAATCATACCAGAGTCATTGTCCACATCCAAAACGTCAATTAATTTTCAATTATTTAGAAACCATTATCAAAAAATTATTAACCAAGAAGTAGATGTTCTCTTAGAGAATCACAGCTGGTGATGAGACGTGGGTATACGTTTATGATGTAGAGACCAAGGTTCAATCTTCACAATGTCGGGAAAGGTCTCCAAGACCAAAAAAAGCTCGTCAGGTCTGGTCAAATGTCAAGGGTATGCTGATAGTTTTCTTTGGCTTTGAAGGATTGGTTCATGATGAAATCATGCCACAGAGACAACCTGTTAATAGATGGTACTATCGGTACGTGTTGCGACGCCTGCAAGAATATGTGAGAAGAAAACAGCCTAAAGTGAGGTGAGAGAGTTCGTGACTCTTGCATCACAATAACACATTCGCACAGTCAACCCATCTTGGTGCGTGACTATTGCATTAAAAACGGAATCACTGAGCTGCCTTGTCCATCGTACTTTCCAGACGGGCCTCAGCGGCCATTTTTTTATATTTCCAAAGATGAAAACCCCGTTGAAAAGACGAAGATTTGGAACGATATACGAGATAAAAGGAAACTCGTAGACAGCGCTTCGCGCAAACCGACAAGAGGGTGTATCAAGACTCCGCAAGTGGAAACGGCGTTGGAAGCAGTGTATCAATTTTGAAGGAGAGTATTTCGAAGGAGGCCGTGCACAATAAGTAAAAGATAAGTGCAGAAAAATTGTAGACGAAGTTCCGGAATTTTTTTAAGAGACGTCTGCCGGATCTAATTTACGATGTTTAACTTCAGCTGGAGAAAGCATTGCTGAAGACGCTTGTGGACTGTCTTCCTCGCCAAGGTGAGGCCAGTTTCAAGTTTAGAGGCGGCGTTACAAGGAGTCAGCGTTACGCCTGCTGCGGATGACAAATTTTTTATTCTGCATGGTTACGTATTTCATAGCGTTGTGCCTAGTCCCGTGTCGTGAGACCTCTTCCAGAGGTAACATTTCCCTGCGGAGAGGAGACCACTCGCGCCGGAGACGCACCCCGTGATGTCACTCGGAGCGGGCCATAGTTAACACTTGTGACAACGAAGGCTTTCCTGGCGTAATAATTAATAATATTCTTCTCGGGTGTGCAGCCAGATCATAACGTCATCTTGACACAATACTTCAGCTGTCCACCTGGCCGCCATCTTCAGGTGAGAGTGCTAGTACACGATCTCGCCGGAACTGACTTCTCAGCGCAAGCGGCGGCCCCTATATAGGCCGCAGAAGGCCAACAACGCGTGCACGAGAAGGTGCCGTAACTGCCCTCTAGCGCAAGTAAACATACAGCTCCCCAGTGGTGGAAACAGGCGAAATCCAGATATCGCTACTAAAAATTAAAATTTATTCCGACGATCGAAACACAGCCAAGTACACTACTGGCAATTAAAATTGCTACACCAAGAAGAAATGCAGGTGATAAACGGGTATTCATTGGACAATTATATTATACTAGAACTGACATGTGATTACATTTTCACGCAATTTGGGTGCATAGATCCTGAGAAATCAGTAGCCAGAACAATCACCTCTGGCCGTAATAACGGCCTTGATACGCCTGGGCATTGAGTAAAACAGAGCTTGGATGGCAGCTTCAACACGATACCACAATTCATCAAGAGTAGTGACTGGCGTATTGTGACGAGCAAGTTCCTCGGCCACCATTGACCAGCCGTTTTCAATTGGTGAGAGATCTGGAGAATGTGCTGGGCAGGGCAGCATTCGAACATTTTCTGTATCCAAAAAGGCCCGTACAGGACCTGCAACATACGGTCGTGCATTACCATACTGAAACATAGGGTTTCGCAGGGATCGAATGAAGGGTAGAGCCACGGGTCGTCACACATCTGAAATGTAACACCCACTGTTCAAGGTGCCGTCAATACGAACAAGAGGTGACCGAGACGTGTAACCAATTGCACCCCATACCATCACGCCGGGTGATACTCCAGTATGGCGATGACGAATACACGCTTCCAATGTGCGTTCACCGCGATGTCGCCAAACACGTATGCGACCATCATGATGCTGTAAACAGAACCTGGATTCATCCGAAAAAATTACGTTTCGCCATTGAAAGGTGGCTACAGTGAGCCACAGCGCCAGAGATTGCGCCAGAGAGTATTATTCCGCCGCCTCCACTGGCAGTTCTTGTCGAGAAGTCGTAGTGGAGAGATCTTATTGAGATGTGGTGGTGGAGAGTGCTTGTTGAGATGTAGCAGTGGAGTCGTTGTTGAGAAGTTCCCATGGAGAGTGCTTGTTCAGAACTTGTAGTATTGTTTTGATGGGCTTGACACCAGATGTTGTTGGATTGGGGATGCTGTAATCTGCTTTTCGTCAATATATATGAAGGTAAAAAAATTCCTTTTTTTCATTATTTCTTAAACAATAATGCCTCTTGGTCACAGGTTCAGTCAACAAAGCATCTGGCTCGTGTTCTTGTATTAGACTGTATTTCTGGTTTCTATGTGCGATTATAGTATTTCTGTTTATTTTTTTTAATTACTTCAGTATAAATGGTGTTTAAAATATCTGGTCTTATTGAGGAAGAACCGTGCCAGATGTGTACGTTGAATCACACTTCCACACACAGAACAGCTACACTTGTGTTTTGTTGTTTCGTAGGTTTTATAGTCGCTGGGGACTTAATTAATTAATTGTGTTAACGGAAGTTTTCTTTCATTCTTTGTTGTTATTCCATGCAGTCAGATTGCGTACTAATACTAGTCAGGGCCAACCGGTTACGAGACTTCGTAATCGTACATACAGTTACTAAAATTAAAAGTATTTGCATTCATATTTATAATTAAGCCCCCATGCTCGTGGCGACCGCTGCTTCGGATCGTCCCTTGGAATTCTTCTGATTGTAAAAACAGCAGACAGTAGTATTGTTGTAGTAATTTGTAGTTTAGTAATTGTAGTCCGTATTGCATGTGTAGATTTGGTAATTGTCATTCTTCCAATGGTATTTTTTGCAGAATTTAATTTTTGTTTTGTATACGCGTATGCCAATTTTGTGCAATTATAAAGATTTCAATTGTTCGTTAATCGTGTTTGAGGGAAGCATTTCGTGTGAATGATATTGTTTGTGATAAAGTGTCATTGTGTGTAATTTTCGTATAGTGACGAGTTTTGTATGTTTTGTAAATGATTACGCGATCGATGAAAAAGGCAAAAATGATGAATAGTCAGAATGACGAAATTGTTGACATGGCGAACTCACCAACACAGGAGAACAGGATGATGAATAATGAAGTGGAAAACAATTTAATAAGTTTGGAAAATAGACCAGAAACAGTTCAAAATTTTTCACAATCAAAAAATTTTCAGAATACGAGATTAACGACAGAAGATATGGAGCAGTTGATGAGTGCAATATTAAATTTGGGATATGAATTAAGAACAATGGTAACACGGTTAGGCTCACAAATAGGAACAAGTAAAACCGAGATGGAAACAATAGAAACACAGTTAGGCTCACGAACAGGGACATGTTTCAAAAACATGAAAGATGAATCAAAGAAAGAAATTAGAGAAGAAGTACAACCGATTTTGAATGCTCACAATAATAGTTTGATTTCAATAGAAATTAGACAAGAGGAACAGGACAGAGAACAGGAAGAAAAAGATTGCGTGATAGTACAAAAATTTTCAGAGTTAAATTTACAACGTGCACACGATAAGGAAGAAATATTTGTAAGAATCGAGGAATCCGTACCAAATGACAGAATAAATAACTTAACACAGCAGTATGAACAATTAACTACTAAATGTGTCACTACTGAAACCCGAGTCGCGACACTTACGGAAGAAGTAAATAAACAGAAAGAACAAATAGGTGACTTATCGGAAAGAGTTGAGGAGATTGCAGATAAATTGACAAGTCTTAGTTTAAATGGGGACAGAGATACAAATGATACAGCTCCATTGCCATTTTCAGAAACCGAAGAGTACCAGAGCATAAATAAACATGTTGAAAATCAGGGAAAATTTTATGAACGCGTTAAAAGGGAATTTGAGGCATTACAAAAGCAAGTCAAACAAATTGAAGGCGAAATCGTAGGAAAAGACAGCAGAAAAAATTTAGAATCACAGATAGCAGAGGGCTTTGAAGACAACAATTTATTTCATTTACGGGATGCAACAAGAGAGCGCCAGGCGCGCGAACTTGACAATAATCGACATTCGGACGGGACAGACGCGGTAGGTCTTTGGCGCCACGAGGAGAAAACTTTGACTATAAACACTTCTTAACTGTTCGGAAATTTAAGATCTTTCGCAATTCTAAGAACGACATACATCCATGTTCATGGTCAGATCAATTTGCGTACGCACTTCCGCCAAATTTGCCACTAAGTCACAAACTGGAATTTATGTGCGGCTATTAAAGTCCTCAGGGGATTCGCTACACTAAGTGAATATGTGCCGTAGCATGCACAGGGCCCCGAGCTGTAGTGATGCTATTTCCCTTTTAGTTTTCTGCACCGCTGCCTACTCTTCTACTATTCTTTGTATCTATCAAAACAATTCTTCAACTATCGATCTATCTAGAGAGTCGGTAAAGAATAACCGGATATGACTATTTTACCCAAAAGTGATTTCGGAAATTAGCGTTTTGACTTACTGTATCTTCAGCAGCATTCATTCGTAGTTTAAACGAAATTTTACCTGTTTATCTTCGTGACAATATTACTTCGTATGTTGACGATATTCTTATTGCTATACGTTCTTGGAGCGAGCATAACAAAATTTTGGATTCATTATTACGTATTTTTGCAAGAGTTGGCATTATAGTGAACTTGGAAAAATCTGAATTTGGTCGTTCTCAGGTGAAATTTCTTGGCCATATTATTTCTACAGAAGGTATTCTTCCTGATCCAGAGAAACTAGATGCTATTCGTAATTTTGCAGTTCCTACTACAAAACGTGATGTTCGTAGTTTCCTTGGAGTCTGTAATTTTCTTATACGCTTTGTTAGATTGGACGATTTGGCCACATCTCGTTTATGTGAACTATCTGGAAAGATTTGTAATTGGTGTTGGGATGAGGAAGCTCAATCAGAATTTGAACAACTTCGTGATGCTTTAGTTGCTGCTCCACTTCTTTCACATCCGGATTTACCTAAAGATTTTTGTTTGGCGAAGGACTCATCATACAAAGGCCTAGGTGCACACTTATTTCAAGAGATAGAAGATAACGGCGTTGTAGTGCAGAAAACTATTGCCGATCTGTTCTTGCCAAATGCAAATTATGTCAAGAGGCTAAGCCGCCAACTATTTCTCACTGAGCACCGTTGTTTCCTATCATTCCAGCGAAATTAAAGGAGATGGCTGCAGTCGATTTGTTCGGTCCAGTGGTTCGTTCTACTAATGGTTTTGCGTACATTTTGGTAGCAGTGGAACTGACATCAAAATATGTGTGTTTTACACCTTTACGCAAAGCAACAGCTCGTTCAGTATCTAACGCTTTCATCAAACATTTTCTTAAAGAAGTGGGTCATGTTGATAAGGTTATATCAGATAATGGATCACAGTTTCGCTCTAAAATTTGGCTTCGTACTCTACGGCGTCGTAAGATTAAACCAATTTTCATTTCACTTTTTCACCCTCAATCTAACGCTTCAGAGAGATGGATGAAGGAAATCAATAAATTGTGTCGACTTTATTGTCATCAGAATCACAGAACTTGGGATCAGTATCTTCACATTTTTCAAAACATTCTGAATGAACTCCCTAATGATTCAACTTCTTTACCGCCTATATTGATATTAAAAAATAAAGCACCGACAAATCGCATTTCTGAAATCGTTCCTTTTCCACCTACACGGAAACTGCGGCATTCTGAAGTTGTCAACCTGGCTCTGCAAAATATTGCATCTGCGGCTGCTAGAAGAGAGAAATCAGCTAAACATCCTGGTCGTTTAAAAACCTTGTCAGTTGGTCAAAAGGTGTTAATTAAGTCTCATCGTTTGTCTCACAAAGGAAAAGGCTTGTGTCGCAAATTTTTTTCTGCTTTATAACGGTCCATATAGAGTTCGCAAAATTATTCATGATAACACTGTTGAAGTAGAAACTCTTAAATCTCGACGCTCTAAGGGAGTACATCATATATCTAACGTTAAAATTTTTGTGGAATGACATACTTTCGAGAAACCAACAGTTATGCGTAAACATGCGAAGAGTACAAGGATACTGCGCCGTGTTCCGGCGGGGACGCATACTCAAAGCAACAGTCAAGTCTGCGCGAACTAATGCTTCTGTCCATCAGCTGTGTTGTCTTCTGCTGCCACTACCAATTTATGACTCACATTTATACATAAACACACGGAGAATGCAAGGATACCGCGCCGTGTTCCGGCGGCGGCACATACTCAAAGCAACAGTCAAGTCTGCGTGGCGCACAAGGCAGTCGTTGACCGTAAACAATTACTTCCTACGTCACGCGTACCTACAGCTGATCGAGTGCTCAGTGCGAATGCACTGACAGCCGTAAACAAATACACAGTTTAATTTCTCCGAATAAATTCAGTATAAAGCTATAGTGACTTGATAAATTATGTTATTAACGTTCAGTATTTTTCAGGATACGGTTGTATAAAATATTTAAGAACTTCAGGTAAATTCTGTGTGTGTCCGACGTTAAGAGGACTTGCTATCGAGAAAATTTCAGGAAGAATGTAATTTCGAAGAAGAAACTAATAAACTAAAAAGGTAGCTATTAATTGAGTTTATTTTTCAGGTAACATATTTCCACTTTGGTACGTACTCTAGACGTAATTTGCTGCTCGCGATTACGTGATTTATACTTTGTGTTAACTGATTTTGACAATGATTGATTAATGAACAGGGTTGTTACTTGTGTATATTATGCATAGCTTGGCTGCTATGCTTTTTCACTGATGTCATATTTTTTTATTATGTGCCTGCTGTGCATATTTATTTAAATTATAATTGTCACTTGATTAGTTGTGCTGATATGGTTATGTATGTAGGTTATACTTTGCGATTTATCTGCTTGCGTCTTCATGTTTACTTATTAAGATTGCATATGACCATTTATTTGCTTATGCTGATATGATGCTAATGACCTGTTTATTATGTAAGATAACATATTTGCTGCTTTGCGTATGGATTGCACATTTACACATTTCTGTTTGTTGTCATAACTACTCTTTAATTTGGTATATAGAAATGCTGATATATGGTGTACGAACATAGAGTTTAGGTCACACTATGGTATTAATTATAGATTGTTCGCTTGGCAGAGCCTCATTGTAGAATTGTGCTGCATCCACTTGTTGACATTCTGTTCTCTACTGGTATATTTACTCGCTATTGCATGTTTTGCTTACGCTCAGTGCCTTATATTTTTAAGATAAGAAAATGAACTACTATAATGCTACGAACGACATTAGTACAAGAAACTTCATTGAAGTCACATGAGCTGGAGGTTTTATGAAAGCTGTATAAATTTATGCTAATGGGAAGAAAGCTAACGACATGACACACCAACACTAGACCATTGACAGTTATTACACTGCATTTTCGTGAGCAATTGAAATAGAAGGTGACACTTGACACAAGAAATACTCCACATGTTGGCTTCTGTTTTGCCATGATTCTTGAAGTGGTGTACACACTGTGATATATTATGATCATTCACACTCCGTACTCGTACTTACTTACTGAAAGTTATTCAAACTAAAGGCTGTTAGAGGTCGTGTATGCATTTCTTTGATTTAATGATGGACACGGTAACCAAAAGTTATTTTTTAATTCATAATGAGTAGAAGATTGGGTCAAATGGATTACACAGAGGTTGTGTGTGGACATTATGTCTTCGGATTGTATGGGATGATGAATTGAAGTTTGCAGTAGGATTTCATCTGTGCTTGTTTGAGGAGACTGACTAGAGGAAAGAGTTGTTATGGAAGTGAAATGATATTGGTAATATGGTTTATATGTATCGACGTATTGAAGAGGTATTATTGAGGTATTGAGATTGTGTGAAGTTGATGATTATTGGAGTTTTGGTGGATAAGTGGTAAGGTAAATGATATTGATGATGTTTATATGTATCGACGTAAGAGGTATTATTGAAGTATTAAGATTATGTGATGCTGATGATTATTGGAGTTTTGGTGGATAAGAGGTAAAGTAAGTGAGGAGCATATTTTTTTGGTTGGTTTATATGAAACAAGGAGGATGAAGATGGCAGACTAGAACACTCAAGTAGAAGGAAGATTGTCTACACACACACTTTTTTTAAATCAATAAGCAGTATATATATATATATATATATATATATATATATATTTTCTTTTTTTTTGAGAGAGGAAGTAATTGCATATCTTGGCACACTGACAGTTGTTCAGCAACTGTACATTTTGATCTGGCTTGGCAAACATTGGTTTTGACATGATGACTATGACGTTGACTAACTATTATTGACTGTTATACATTGCTGCCACTACTACTTGATACACATGTCGAACATCAAATCTTTGACAGAATTGCATTTACACAGTTAACACTATTCAATTACACAGTAGTACTTAATGTGGATGAAAGATGAGTGAGTGTGTTTTGTGTGTTTTCCTTTCCTAATCCCAAATAATTGGTACCGACCTATCTCCTAAATATTATTTTACTTGTTTGTTGTGGCTTGCACTGACACCCATAAATATTATAGGTTTACTGATATTTGTGTATTTGTAATATTTAATAAGACAATTATCTGGTATCATTTGTGTGTTTATTATAACTTGTATGTTTAGTGTAAGAGTATTGATAATAATTTTGTAAAAGCAATTGTGTGTGCCTTCAAACTGTTGTTCATGCTTGCACCTGTTCAACACTGATGTGTGCCACTTGGAAATGTTTGATTTCTGCTGATAAACTCTGATGAACAGTGTGATTAGTGATAGTGAATATTATGGACTGTTACTTGCACCTGTTCCACAATGCTGGGTGCCACTGATGGAACTGCTTCTACTGAAATATCACTTTTTGGTGTCTGCACCTGCTCAACATTACTGGGTGCCACTGATGGACTACTTCTACTGAAATAAAGTCACTTGTTGGTGTCTGCACCTGCTCAACATTACTGGGTGCCACTGATGGACTGCTTCTACTGAAATGATATCACTTGTTGGTGTCTGCACCTGTTCCACAATGCTGGGTGCCACTGATGGACTGCTTCTACTGAAATGATGTCACTTGTTGGTGTCTGCACCTGCTCAACATTGCTGGGTGCCACTGATGGACTGCTTCTACTGAATGATGTCACTTGTTTGTGTCTGCACCTGTTCAACATTACTGGGTGCCACTAATGGAACTGCTTCTACTGAAATAATGTCACTTGTTGGTGTCTGCACCTGTTCAACATTGCTGGGTGTCACTGATGGAACTGCTTCTACTGACATAATGTCACTTGTTGGTGTCTGCACCTGTTCAACATTGCTGGGTGCCACTGTTGGAACTGCTTCTACTGAAATGATGTTACTTCTTGGTGTCTGCACCTGCTCAACATTGCTGGGTGCCACTGATGGAACTGCTTCTACTGAAATAATGTCACTTGTTGGTGTCTGCACGTGCTCAACATTGCTGGGTGCAACTGATGGAACTGCTTCTACTAAATGATGTCACTTGTTGGTGTCTGCACCTGCTCAACATTGCTGGGTGGTACTGATGGAACTGTCAACTACTTGTGTATTGAACTATGGAAAGATT
Source organism: Schistocerca americana (assembly GCF_021461395.2). NCBI lineage: Eukaryota > Metazoa > Arthropoda > Insecta > Orthoptera > Acrididae > Schistocerca > Schistocerca americana. Next base: position 850,062,654 of record NC_060121.1, read on the forward strand.
TTAAGTGAATATTTGTATAAACTGATTTTTTTGTGTATTTACTGGTTGTGAAATGTTATGAGACTCTTACCTACACCTATTTGACATTGCTGGTGCCATTGATTGAATGGTACTTGCGTAAGCTATTACGTAAAATCACATGTATGAAAGCATTTGTATTCCTTACTGTATTTTATATATTAGGTTATGGAACGGTTATTGCAAAGCCAAAATTTATTTAGTGAAGTGATATTTATTTATTAATATTATCTTTTATTTTTGTCTGTATTTTTTTTGGACGAATTTGGTGGTATTTTCACCACCAATGCTGGCAAAAATACCATCAAATTCTGGCCCGCGGAGGAGGGGCATATGAAAGGTGGCTA